>NC_056744.1:1392900499-1393097999 GCF_019279795.1 Protopterus annectens | reverse complement strand
TATGCTACTCTGTCATGGTGATTTAGAAAATGCATAGTGCCTAGGTATATTATAGTGTAATGGTGTTTTAAAATATGCATGGTGCCCAGGTATGCTACTCTGTCATGGTGTTTTAGAATATGCATGATTCCCAGGTATGTTGTGCTGTCATAGTGTTTTAGAATATGCATGCTGCCTAGGTATGGTGCACTGTCATTGTGTTTTATAATATGCATGGTGCTCAGGTATGATACACTCACTGTGTTTTAGAATATGCACAGTGTGCAATGTCATAGTGTTTTAGAATATGCATGCTGCCTAGGTGTGGTACAGTGTCATGGTATTTTAAAATGTGCATGCTGCCTAGGTGTGGTACAGTGTCATGGTATTTTAAAATATGCATGGTGTCTAGATATGCTACACTATCATAGTGTTTTCAAATATGCATGATGCCTAGGTATATTCCAGTGTCATGGTGTTTGAATCACATTCACAAATATTCTTATACTCTACAATAGCTAATAATGAATTTTCTCAATGCAGATTCTCTCTGTTAGCAGTGTGTTGAAGGTGTGCTGGCTTCATGCGAACACATATTTCATTGTGGTTGAGTTATTAGCTTTAGAAATGATCTGCCACATTTGGTATTAAGACAATAGCAAATGAGCATTTAGATTACAACAAATCTTAAGTTATTAGGATGGAATGTTGATGTCATAGCCTGGAATGGACTTCACTATATTTATTGATGCTGATAGCAATGAAAACAGGAAGTCAAATAATTAACTTTAGAGTGTTCCCAATGATGAGTGATATAAGTCTGATAATGCAGGCGATGGATATTAGAAAAAGTTGAAATGCAAAAAAAACTTCATGGTGGAAATATGTATCTAGGTAGTTGTCCTGGAAAATGTATAGGGAAACAACTAGGGACTAACCTAAGATTGTCTTCGAGATTGATTGTAGATTGTGAAGAAACCTACTTAGGCATTCCACTTAATTTATATTCATAATGCTATAAGTAATTATGTTAAACCTTGTTGTCAAGGTACTGATGAATATTTTTCTGCAGTTTGTTGAAGGAAGCCAATCATTTTTTTTATTTATTTTTGTGCTTTATTATTATTACTGCCAGTGGAATTGCCTGATGTACATTTGATGAATCTGGTTAAATTATGTATTATAGTTTAGTTCTGATAAGAATGACTTATTTTAATATACTTGTTAACTGAGGCATGATGAGTGTAGGTTCCTGAAAGAGCAATAATGCTGTGAATTTTAACAAAAAGAAGATGATTTTTAGATATGTATTAGTGTCTGTGCATGTGTGTGTGTATTTGCTGTTTTAGCTATCCCCCTAACCTTATACTCTTGCTGAATGTGTTGCTATTTGATAGAATAAAGATTTGTTTGAAAAATAATGGCATCTAGTTTATCATAAACATGTCTCCTTAAATTAGACTGAGCAATAGATCTCATATTTACCCAGCACTCTGTTGTCTTCTCTCTTTGGTTGATTTCAAAAGTATTACTATCCCAGCTGTACTTTCTTCCAAACTACATATTATGTTAAATTTGATATCTGCTGTTAGAAAACCATTTGCTCCCACATTATGTCCCTGTTAGAGGAAAAAAAAAACATTCTGGTGAGAAAATGTTGTAAGGCAACTCTCATACTGAAAACAAGAACATGTGCTGTAGTGTTACATGTGCAGCCTAATATAATTTCTCTGCTGAAACACTACTATGAATTATGAGGAAATTGTGCCTGGACTTTTGAGAGGAAGAGACATTGTTCAACTTAATGTTATGCTCTATCTTGATAGGTCTGGTTTATAATAACGCCATCAAAATTATGGGGCTTTTCTACCTCTTAGGGTTTAACATATCATAATGTTTAGCATATGAACTGAAGCACGGCAAATTAAACAGCATAGATGTTATAGTAATGCATTAAGCAATTTACCCTTGCTGGATATGTAAGGTGGCACAAGGCATAGCTGAGTGCCACAAGGTTGTTAACACCTAAGGAAACCATATTTGCACTTATATATAATGTAGCTGCTTTAGTGTATGGAGAATGTGTACTTAATTGGGTCTATATTATATCATCGAATGCTTAAAAAAGTGAACGCTGATTGAGCGACCTAATTTAAGCAAAAGCTTACAATCTCAAACTGTCAGATCAGCGATGTTTTTCCCAGGGAAAAAAATCGCTGATCCAAAACACATACACACAACACAAGCACACCAAACAAACAGAAATCCACACACATACACCTAAAATCTGATACCTAACCCTACACTAAACTATGCACACACCACTAACTACCCACTTACCTTAACCCAAACCCTAACCCTAAGGTCCGTCACTATCGCACACTCACCTCACCCACTCCCTAACCCTAACTCACTTAAATCCGCCCTAACCCTCATGTCCACTCAATCGCACACACACCTAACCCGAGCCCTAACCCTAACTCACCTAAATCACCCTAACACTCACATCCACACAATCACACACTTACCTGAATCTGACCGGTAACTTTCCACTATAACACTGAAAATGCCGAAGCAACCGAAATGGACAACCGAATTCTTTCCCTAGGAAAAAATTTGAGTTTCTGCTGCTTCGATATTTTGCAGTTTTCCGAAAATAAGTTCGATCAATCAGCGTTCGCTTTTTTAAGCGTTCAAGGATATAATATAGACACACTTAATTTGTTTAGTGAACTGCTATCAAATAGCTTAAATTACTGTATTGTCTTCATAGGCTAGGCAGGATAACATAACCAAACAGCATAGGCAAGGCAACATAATGAAACAGAGCATTTCTTTCAGTGAGATAAATGAAATTACTACAGTGACTTAAATAGACTCTGCAGTTTATATTATCCTTTGTATTAAAACTATCTGTGGTAAGGAGTACAATACTAAAAGTGTTTTTGAGACAAAAACAAGAAATAATGTGACTTAATAAGCCATTCCACGGTTTGAATATCCTGCTTATAACTGCAGAAACAGCAGTATTACTTCAGTATTTATGCTTGTGTTCTAAAACAGAAGTATACTTATTCCTTGAGAGCCCTTGATAAGGGCTACTCTTACTGGCTTGGGTGGACCCATACAGGCACACCCATGCCTTCTTCTCAGGGAGACTGGCCTACAACACTCCCCTACAGTACCAAGACATCACAATGGAAGGATTCACCTCCTCCCACCGTGCCAGACAAGGGAGCTGAAGGAAGCTGTGAGTCTCTCACACACCGTACCTTGTTACTACACCTTCCTAAGACACTAATCAATTTAAGGTTGTCTGAATCACAGTCAGGGCTTAATCCCCCTGTACAACAGAGTTGGAGCATTTTTTTATATTTTATTTGATACATAGTTATTAAGTTTTTGAAGATGATTTCTACTTGCAAAAGACAGGGGTTACAAGAGGGGCTCATTTTGACCCTAATTTTGCTAATATTTTTATATTTCACTTTGAACAATGAGACATATTCTCTACACAGGTTTTTTTCAGGATCATGTATTTTTTTTTTGGTATCTAGATGAAACATTTTATTTAATAATTTTAGAAACAACATACAGCATAATGAGAGGGATCTTTCTTTCACATCATATTTCAAAGGCTGGTATATGTTATTTGCTGTGCAATTGTAGGGGGTAGTAAGAAACAAGTGTTTAGTGTTTTATCAAATGCAATAACAAACAGGCAATGGAACCCCAAATTTTATAAATTCCTTTGTGGTGAGGCATCTAAGGATTTAATAAAATGTTATGTTTTAGGGTTGTTATAGTTCATATGTTTCTTTTTAATTTATTTAGTGTTTTATATCAATAAAATACTGTTGTGAATATTATTTTAGTAATAGCATGAATCCTCCCCACTTAATAACATTGTTACCTTATGCAGTATTTCTTAGGGCAAAGAAAAATAGTAGCAGAAAGAAAGACCAAAAAGAATAACCAGTAAGATGTATGTTGGACTGCTGAATAAAGGCTGTCCACACTGTGTTGGAGCATTTTATGAAAAATACTTTTTGAGAGAGCAAAATCTGCAGGATATTAATTCTGGGGAAATTCTGAGTCTACCTCATATGTTTTTTAGGGTCTATATTATAATTAAATAATCAAATTTAAATGTTCAAAATTTCAAACATCAAACATATAAAAAAAAAAATGGAACTTACCTGACTAGTGTAGGCAGGGGAGCAAGCTGCCCTGCAACCCCCACACCCCCGCTCTTTAAATATACCAATTCCGAGACTGTACTATAGTGCAGTAAAGGGAAGATTTCCATTACTGCACTGTAATATGGTCTCAGACATGGTATATTTAAAGAGCAGGGGGGAGCAACCCCCCCATGTGGGGGTGCAGGGGGGCTTGCCCCCTGTCTACAGCTGTTAGTTTTGGGTTTGGGGGTTTGTTTGTTTTTTACATATGTTCGAAGATTTATCAGAGTTATAAAACTTCGAACATATGATATAGACCTGTTCTTTATGAAGTAACTACTTATAAAAAATTTTCAGATGTTTTCAAAGTATTGGTTTGAAAAATTGGCACATCTTGGTAGGTGACTCAGTTTTGAAGGGAGCATTACCTAACATTTTGGTGTTTTCTTCCAGAAAAGCTCCTAATGTACAGGACAGATTGGTGATTAATACTTCCCTTGGTAATTTTTTCTGTTCCTGGAATGTTTCAATTATTATTTGCAGTATGTACAGCTACACTGGTTAATTTTTGGCTTATTAATGGACATAAACATTGTTTAAATTCAGAATGTATCTATGACAAAATGTCATTTACAGTATCCATTTGGACAGCATACCCCATTACTGGTACAAAGGGAAAAACTCTTAAGACAAATTAAAACCAAGTTACAACAGTATTTGAGGGAAATTAAAAATCTGGACCTCCTCTTATTACAGTTGCTATGTATGTTAACCAGCAACATCTTGGTGATGTAAGTTCTATCAAATGTGTGATTTTGCATAACATTTCTGAGAATTGCTTGGGGAAATATTGAGAATAATTAATTGATAAAAAATCACATTTAATTTTGAGGGATGATACACTACATCCTAAAGGTCTGAACACCCTCCCCGGGATTCATGAAGCTTGCGCCAGGCGCAGGCATAGCGTAGGCAGTATAACGCCAAATATGGCGGCCGAGCGATTCAGGTACAATCCAATTCCACGTGCACTACCGGCGTACGCCAGAACTGCGCAGCCCTCAGCTTAGGTATGCTAATCACCCCATGTGCAGTGTCATACCATGCAAATTAAGGCATATAGTGATTCATGAAGTGGTGCAGGCATAGCGTAAGCCCACGGAAATGTAAACCAAAAAACACGGTTTACATTTTCCCAAACAGAACATCAGAGTTATGGAAGTGGACCAGACTCATGTATTACAAAGTTAACATATGCCAATGGCTAAATACACAGCCAATGGCATAAGAAAAGATGCACAACACCTAAAAATCAACATTTAATGTCATGTCCACAGTAACACACAGTACAACCACAGGGCATGTGTGCGCAAACTAGAACACAAAGAAAATATATACAAATGATATAAAATTGCAATGTAATACAAATCAGGATTTTACCATAATACGCAATAGTATGCATGGTACACCACAACCAAGGTGCAAGGGTTGCTAAGGGTCTGCGACAGTGTTCGGCATGGTAACTATGAATTAGTAGTCAATGCCATGCAAATGAGGCAGGTAATACTGAATCGCAAACATCCCGCCGGATGAAGGATGTACCATACGGCGCAGCACTATAACACCGAGGAGTGGCTCAGAGGTGATACATGACATCAGCAGAGGGGTGTGCCACCGTAGCTGTAAGCACATTGGAGCAATGCAAATCTGGCCTGGCCATTGCTAAGCAAAGCTGCATGACAGGGGTGGGGAGGTAGGTATAGAATTGTTTAGCTGAGAGCACATATGGTGCCCGAAAGCTTATGTATACGGGGATGAAAACGTGCCTGAAACCCGGTAAGCGGATGCACACGCCGCGAACAATAGCACAAACAGGAAGGTCAGGGGAAGAAAAGAAGAAAATGCCGCAGTAGGGTAATTGGAGTACAACTGAGCAATTAACACCTATTAACTCACGGCGGCCAGTCGACGGCAGTTGACAGGTCTGCTTGCAGAAACCTGCAAAATAGGATAGGGGAGGCATTGGATTGCAAAGAAAGGAGGGGAGGCATTGGATTGCAAAGACAGGAGAACTGTCATAGCAGAGTAAAGCAAACCTACAGTAGACCGGCAATAGAACACATTACGCAAGATAAGGCAGGTCTAGGAAAGTACAAATGAAAGCAGGCTGCTGGATGTATGCCAGAAAATGGTAGGTGAAACGTGCAGAAATGTAAAGGGGAGGGCAAGAGGTAATCCACGGCAGCCAAATGTAATTCAACACCAAAAGCACCACAATAGTAGTTCCTGTAGTAAAACACATAAGATACCTTGTAGCTACGATCGTACATACACACCCTATGACATCATCAGTGTTCACAGCACAATAGTATAAAGTGTGAAAGCACCTGACACACACCTGTGTATTCCCAAACACTGCACCATAGGTGTAAACACACGGGGAACTTTTAAAATGTACATGTTGGAAGCTAACATAGCTGTGATCCATCACCATGTGTTAGAGACTGACGGTGTTGTGGAGGATGATGCCGACAACCACAGCAGGCCCCGGAGGAGGAGAAGAGTGTTCAGACCAAGGGTAACCTACCAGGGGCTCACAGGCATCAGCATCCAGGGTACTACACCAGTTCCTGGATGCCATGTTACCTCATGCCAATGAGCATATATACTTCCCCCGAATTCAGGAGAAGCTGGCCAGCAATATGCATCACTTCCACCATGTGGCACACTACCCGGAGGTACTGGGTGCGATAGATGCATGCACATACATATCAAGTCACCACCCGGTGAGCATGGTAGGTGCTACATAAACCTCAAGGGATTCCACTCCATCAACTGCCAGGTTGTGTGCAATGCCCAGGGCATTATCATGGATGTGTGTGCTGGCAGCCCTGGAAGCTACCAGGACTCCCATATCTGGCATGCCTCACAGCTGTATCAGGTATTTGTCAGGGAGGACATCCCACATGGCCACCTTGTGGGGAATGCTGGCTATGCACTGGAGAAGTGAAAGATGACTCCCATCAGAAATGCACACACACCCATGCAAGAACGCCATAATGAGGCACACGCACAAACCAGAATCACCATACAGCGTGTGTTCGGGATGCTGAAATCATGGTTCCATTGCTTGGACACATCTGGTGGAGCCTTGCAGTACTCTCCAGGCATGTGTGCCCACATCTTCATAGTATGTGCCATGCTACACAATATGATCCTGCGGAAACAGCTGCAGCAGGGACAAAATGGCGAAGGCCCACATAGCCCACCGCAATTGCCAAGGCCATCACAGGCACAGAGGGATTCAGACCACGAACGCACTGTGCCAGCCCCAGTAGGTAGACGGAGGCATGCCCAATATGCCTCCGCCTTGGCAAAGAGGGAACGTATAGCACATACTCTGACAGTGTAGGCCCCTATGGACTGACACACCTCTCCACCTGCACACACAGTAAAATGGATGGCACACACACACGACCACCTGTAAATTATAATGTATAGGTGGCCCACTGTGTGAATCCTACATAGGCAGCCCTCAAACATTGTACACACAACAGCTATTGGAACACGGAATGTCAACACCTGAACAGTACATGCGCCTATCAGCATATGCTGGTGCTGTGTGTATAGGTTCCCAGGTACATCGGTAGGTACACGCCCGATTGTCAGAGGCCATACACCAAATGAGGCAAACAGTGTCTGCTGTCGCCACAACATCGAGTAACCAACTGTCGCTTGGTGGAGCAGAGGCAAGCGTGGGATCACATGTGTGTAAGCATTGTTCTGCACACACTCTGCACGGATTCCCTGCTGCGTTAATGAGGGGCTCCACATAATGTAATCATGGATGTTGTGTCAAGGCATGGGGTGTACCCATGACAGGTATTCGTCACCCCAGCATGCTCCACCTATGGTCATTTGAAGGTGTAGCACATTATCGTGTGTGGCTCACTGTGATATACATAACCCAATGCTGGAGCATATCCAGTAAACATCACATGGACATATCATTAACTGGACTCATCAATATGTAAACTAACTGAGTTACCCATGTGAGTGGAGTATGGAGTAACAGCCGTAGTATACTCCACATACAAAACGCCATAACATGTGTACACATCCCAGATGGCCAAGTGGTAAATGCAGTGACTGTCGTGCATGTTCCCGGTGCCACGTCCTGCAAGGGATGTAACATAATCCTGAAGGCACGAGTAATGCATGTCGGATGCAGGTCATCAGATCATGTTTAGCACACTTTAGCGGGAATATGCATTGCCCACTGCTGGTAAGCTGTCGTTTAAATATGACTATACGGATATGCGCGAAACAGGGCTAAGCTTCCCCGAATATTGCGCAGATCATGGTCAATGATGTCCAGAACAGGTGATTAAACCAGCATTATTCACCCCTGTACTAATAGCGCCTGCTCTGAAGGGTAAAATGACCACTGCCAGGAGTAGAACATGCAATCATGTATACAATCACCTCACACTATGGTAGCCAAGATGTACCTACGGTAGGGTTGCCTCCTTTTCAAATGACCAATGTGGGACATACGTCAGATTTCTGCAGGCCGACCCATACACCCGGCCAGTACGAAAATCAGAACTTCACTTTTTTGCCTAGATAAAAGCTTATTCTTGTAATGTTTTAGTCACTTATTCTGTTTCTTATAACATTTAGGTGGTTTAGATACAGAATAACTGTTTTATGCAACTATTACATAAATTATAGGAAATAAGTTTGTCCTAAAATCTCAGGACATTTGCCATTTTACAAATATTTTGCAGGACACAACTGCCCAAAGAGTGACTGTCCCTCACAAAGTGGGACAGGTGGTAACCCTAACCTATGGCAGGTGTGTAATGTGACAGGTACAGACACAAACGTGTGGAGTCCAGGAAACAGTATACACTGACAAGTACACAATGAAAGGTGTAGCTTGCCTGTCACTTTCCCTGTCAACGATATGTATATATATATATATATATATATATATATATATATATATATATATACATATATATAATACAGATAGAAAGGGCGATAGAGTGATATATGTTGATATATACGGATTCACCGATATCTGCAAATATATACATAGGTCAACGACATTCATAAAACCTTGGAGGTACAAATAAATAGGATACCGCCAACTATGGAATGTGTCACATAACAACACGCGTAACCACGAGGCTGAAAGACAGAAAGAACACAGTACCAGAACAGTAGAACCGCAAGTAATATTATGACAATATGAAGGGACATTTAGTTACCGCTGCCGGTGTTGCGGTCCACGTAGGTACTGTGTTCAACTGTGTTTGTGAGTGCCGTAGTCTGTGTATGTGTGTGTTGAGGGTACCGTGTGCGTTTCCGTGTGACTGTAATGTGTGTGTGTGTGTGTCCGCATCTTGTGTCTGTTAGTGCCAACTCGGAGGTAGATCATTATGGTAGGTGTGGGTATAGCTAGCCGTAGGCATACGGTTACCACCTGTCCCACATTAAGAGGGACAGCCCCTCCCTGGGCAGTTGTGTCCTGACATAAAACATTACAAAGGGCAACTGTCCGAGATTGTAGGACATTATTATGTCCCATATATTATGTAATAATTGCATGAAATAGTTATTCCTGTATGTAAGAAACGTAAATGTTACATGCAATATGATAAGTAGCCAAAGTCCCACAACAATAAGTATGTATTGAGGATAAAAGTATGTGCTATCCTGTGTACTGACCGTGGCTATGTGTCAGCCTGTAAACACCGATGTGTGTCCCACAAGTGTCCAACAATGGCCATAAGAAAAGGTGGCAACCCTTGCCAAAGAGGTTCTGTCACCAACACAACTGCAATGACTGCAAATATCTGGGACAGAAATACACGGGATAGCTGTCATTTAGAAATATCCCTTTACATATCACTGTAATTCCGGAGGTATGGAAGTATCAACCTCACCTGCATACTATATAGAAACCAATTAACAATGGCCCAATGTATAATCCCGTAACATAAGTCTACTAACTGATAGCTCTTTAACTAGGGAAGGAGCCCACACACATATATATGGAATATGTAGACATGCAAACCCCACAAACCTGTATATGCTACGTACACCCACCTACATCCCCCACACTAGAAACTATAGCAATAAAGACTGTAATTACAGCACAAACATCCAGTCAGACAATTACATCTGCAGAAGCATTAACATACCTTGTGAGAGACACATTTAAAGGCACCATGCAAAATTGTAGCCGTTGTATAATGGAACAAACGGCGATGTTACAGGTTTTGTTTGCAATTGTCCGTTATCAGACGGTTAGGATGACAGGTACACTCACATGTAGAACCACATACTCTAGCCGTCACACACAATCCACGGGGGACATGGATCCAAACTATACGTGTCTCTACACATAGCAGTTGCAATTACACACAACAAAACACAATACAGGCCGTCTCCCTGAAGGTAGGGCAAATGGGCAACACCCAAGTGGAGAATTCAATTATACCCCACTGTTGCTGCGTAATTGTTGAATGGAGTAGCTGCACAGCTGTTGTGCAAGTAATAAGTCACTCAGGAACACCAATTGGCCGCAGGAAACCACATGTTACAGGTATCGACGTATATAAGGATGACTTGCCAGACATTCAAACCGTATGCTCATACCATAGAACTGTTTAAACAGTGTAAGAGAGATAGAAACGAAAGTCCGAAATGATAACAAGGTATGTAGAACACTTGGTATGTAAGTGTATGTATAGCATGTTTCGTATTAATTATGTTAGTGTATGTATAGCCTGGTTTGCATTAATTAAAAGTGTCCGCAATGCATAAAGTGGGAAAAGGTATTTATGTAGTGATGTCTTGCTGAGCATACTAATGCTTGTAGAAATTGTGCGTCCAGCAGTGGGCCACAAGGTAAACATCACAGACACCACAAGGGATGCTACATGAGGGCTTGAAACAGAACAATTCCATACCACCCGCAGTCAGTGGTAGGGTATGTCCAACAAGTACGTGCCATAGCAGGGGATAGTATATGTTGATATACTGTCACAGTAGGCATGTGTATGGGCATATAACGACAATGACATGTCTAAGGTGGTCCCACTGTGCAAATATGCTTTGCATTATGGGATACTATGTAAAATATGTGTAATGTATAGTATTGTAGGTAGATATGTCAGATATGCTACACAGCATAACAGGCATATCACGCATACGAAAGGTATCATCTATTGGCATGTACAATGTATAATAACAGGATACATATGGCTTGTAGTCACGAGACATTGTAATAGTATGATAGCTAATCTAAATGGAAGGGCTACTCAAGTCACCATGCACAAAGGATATGTAATAGCTTCACAGGTTCATAGTGGGGTACTATGCAGTCTGGCAAATCTATGTGTAAGCACAACCACAGTGTTCACACCAGTGGCACCTCTCTAGGGTAGTATCCTGTGAACAGCAGAGCCATGTGTTACCTGCACCTCTGCACAGTGCAGCCACTGCAGTGATCCCTGGAGTACATGTGTCTCCCATCCACCAAGTGAGGTATCACATGAACAGTGCTACTGAGTGTCCCTGCGTGATGTACATAGGAATCATGTTCCAAAGCATGGTGAGTGTCCGGTTTGGGAATGTAACCCTCAAGCACATCCCACTCATCATTGCGTGTGTGCATATATCCATGAACATGTTGCTCACAGTGGCTTTTGCTTATGTCGCGTATGTGGAGTATATCCATTAATATTGTTGTGGACATAGGCCCTGTCTGTTCAGCAGAGGTCACCCCTGAGTATGTAGTATGCAAATGTGTACAGACGTGGTGTCCGTAGTTCAGCCGCATACTTTAACTGTCGAAGCTCAATGTCAAGGCGTGTTAATGTTGTGGTATGTAAAACCGTAGCTGTTGTGTAAAATAAACCCTAAATGGGGTGTTGTACCCTTGAATGTGTGTATACATCTGGTGTTCAGAGGTACAATGGGTGCCTATGTACCAGCTACACACCCAGTACAGATAAGTGTGGCCAAGTAGAAGGATATCCACGCCACAGTGGCAATATGGTTATCACAGGAGTGGGTGCGACATATGTGTGTACTACGAATACGTACAATGTGTCATGTATGTAGGGGACTACCACCTATGTGATAGTCAGTGGGTGAATGGTGTAATGCAAAGGGGATGTTCATGCACCTTGTGTCATGCAGCTTGAGGCCATGATATTGATATCAGGTATCCGCCACAGTGACACCCTTATGGATGGAGTCAGTATCAGCTGGTGGAGCAATCATGGTGCTTTGTATGCAGTGGTCTGTAAAGCTAGGCAGGGAAAGTCCCTCTGTGCTACCCTGTACCTCAGGGAAGCATATACCGAACATGAGGGGCCCTATGACTGAGGACTGTGGTATGCCAAGTGTAACTGCAATACAGTAGGTACTATGGTATGCTACCCTCATTATGTGCGCCCTGTCCATGAGCCACTTTGCATAACATCCTGAGATATAGGGTTCGATGTGCAGGTGGATGTGTATGTTGTCAATACCAGAATGGAGAACGGTGCTGAAAGGCAATGAGAGGACAATGTAGGCTGTGTGGACCCCCATACCATTATCAACTACCCTGGTAACTGTCTGAAAGGAGTCCACCAGGTGTAGGAGCCATGCTCTGGCCCTAACAAGTCCAACCTGGGTGGCATCAAAGGACCGGAGCCCAACAATGTCTCTGTGAATGACGTCCATGATGATGTGCCCCATAGCCGTGCAGAACAGTCCAGTCAGGTGTGTAGGGCAATAGTCCCACTAGTGCATTGTGCCGCCACCTGTGTGGAGTGTGATAACTGTTGCTGTGTGCCATTCAGGGCCACAATGTCTGATACAAGGCTATTACTGAATATGGTGGCCTAGTGGGGAGACATGTCGTTCAGAGGTTTGTGGAAAGCACAGCCTTGGACTTTGGACGGTCACATGGGGCCAGTGTCCCAGGCCATATAGAGTGCAGGTTAGTACTGTGTAGGTGTGACCGCAGGGACACTGCAATGTTCCTGCATGTATTGTGGCCCTGTAGGGAGTGAGAGGGTGTAATGTTAGCATTGAATCCATCTGCCAGCATGTTGCCAACATCACCTGGTTCTGTAATGTTCCTGAGTAACTGTTGTATGTGAGAGCAGATGTGGGTATTGCCATTGACTACTGACATACCACCATAATGCCTTGTGGTACACCCCGGAATGTGTCGCAGTAATGTTTATGTAGCTAGTTTTGGAGTATGTGATGAGGGATCCCGTGGCCCTACCGAGGCTGACCAGTGAGCTATCCCACCCATGGGATTGTACACCACTGTGCAACAGCCTCCACCTGTTGTTGCAAATTATGTCCATGAAACTGGACTCCCAGAGTGGCGTCTGTTATCTGGTGGGTACCATCATGGCACTGTGTGGAATAGCATGATCCATGCAATCGTGTACATGCTAATGAAGTGCACTATGGTATGTGTCAGCGTTTGTATGTGCATTGTCCATCTGCACGAGTGACATGACATTAACTACCACTGTCATAACACGTCTGTAGTAGGTGTTGTAGTACTCATGTACTGTGTATGCTGTGAAGGGTGTGGTGCCGGGATGTGGCTAATAAGGGTGATTAGCATATGTCCGGAATCCACCAATGAGGGGATAACCCCAGGTGTGGCACACCAGTCACATGTTGGTAGTGTCCATGTCAAGGATATTGTTGGTCTTGGAGGTGGTGTGTATGGGTTGATCCAGCCGAGTGGAGGTTATTTATCATGGACAGCATTGGCCTATGTGTTGGTACATGAGTGGCTATCCCAGTTAAGTGTGGGGTAGTGTCAGTCTCACATCAGTAGTATCTGCCTGAGCCCCACTGTCCAGTACACCAACAAATGAGGTCTGGTAACCGTGGGGTATGTTGTTGAATCCGTGGCTTGTTACAATGTGTATAGCAGTTCTGGACACAGTTAGTTGCACGTGGAGCACCTCTGATGCATTGTGCTAAGTAACTAGCCAGGATGTGTGTACAACATAGTGGAATATGGGAATGCCTCAGCCGTGGGTGTGCCGGCCCAGGTACATGCCTGAAAGGTATGGTCTGTGTATAACCTGTCATTGCAGGTGTGCTCTGCAGAGCCTAGAGGCAGGTCCTAGTCACTGCAGAGATATTGAAGTGGTGCATTATAAGGAGTGCCTTGCCTGCGTGCGTCAGAGATGAAGCTGTCAAGCATTGCATCACATGACCCCATGTTTTGCTTGCCAGTTCCCATTCTGGTGGTGAATGTTATTGAAAACTGTGCAAGACAGGCAGTATAGAAGCAGCAAGAGCCTTACATGTGATCTGTACTCCCAGGGCTGACAGGTGCAGGTGTTGTTTGACCATGTCAGTCAAAGCGGACAGATACCAGATGCCTGTGGAATGACAGCAGAAGCATAGGCAACTGTTGAAGTGATACAGTCAGTTGTTGTACAGTGGTATCAGGTCCGGATGAATGCATAATGCTCCCCAGGGCTTGGGCTATAAGACTGGTGAGCTATTGCATGCCCCTGCACATGTAGTCTGTGAAGTTGCATCTCAGGGCAGTCACACTAACATGGAGAATGACAGTCACATTGTACCTGGTGAGGTGTGGCATGGGTGCATAGGTTATGTTGCAGAACCAGTTACCCGACAGCAAGATGTAAGCAACTATCGCCTTGCGTAGCCCACTGAGTGGAACAGCAGTGTGACCGCCTACAGAGTCACCTATGACAGGTGTGTTGTGTATGTTATAACACCCTATTGGCTGTATATGATGGGCACACATGAGTCTGTGGGCTATAAGTTGTTGTTGTTGTGTTTGGTGATGGGGGCTGCCTTTGGTGCCTACACAGAGTATGGAGAGGTTCTGCACATGTTATCCTCATATGTGTGGCCTGTGGTGGAGATCTTGTGAGACTATGTGATGAGTGGGGTGTGTTGCGAATGTTACACATCCCCACATGAGTGTCAGGTGCAGTCAGGGTTGGTGACAGCATTACCCCCAGCAAGGCTGCATATGTGCATTCCCCACAGGCTGTAGTGTTGTATGTTGGGAGGTGAACATTGACTGTGTACATGAGACAATTGCTCTATTGCCACATGTACGCCATATTCATCATATAGACAGGCAATAGCACTGGTACGTGACAGTTGGACATGCCTGTATATACAACCATGTCTCACAAGATATGTGAGTTACGTGTGTACAACAGCTGTTGTACTGTAAGCAAGCTGGAAATGTAAGGACAGACAGTGTACCTGTGAGAAATGGTGTGGAATGGGTGCTATATTAATCAGTAGCTCATGACGTGCTCACAAGTTCTGAACAAGTGCTGAGCATGAACATACAATACAGATAGGGTGTTGGATAATATCAACCCACAAGTTGTGACAACAGTCATAACTGGTGGCACCGCACTATAACCCTGCTGAGTATGGTCTGCAAGTCCATGAACCATTATCAATGTAGATGTTAGCAGTACAGATGTACATGACAGTACGGATGTTTGACTACATATACCTTTGTATGTCACAGGAGTGTACTACCAGTGGCCTGTTGACAGAATCACAACTACAAAAGGTGCCAGAGTGACATGTGCATATCACACCAGTGCCAGCTACAGTAAAACAGGGTTAATGTGTTGTACCCCACCATCATGGGTTGGGAGGGTGGCCTAATGGTTAAGGTGTTTGTCTTACAAACACAAGGTGCAGGGTTTGAGTCTCACAAGGGATAATTGGCTAGGCTTAAAATAGCTTGCAAGGGCAGTTAGCTTAGTAGTAATCTATAATCTATGAACCTATCATTGTAGCCCATACCACACAGACAAATGTCAGGCATCTGTGTATGTAAGGATGTGAATGGCCATGACCTATGAGCAATAGCTGTCTCAGTGTTGTGAACAACATACAGAATGGGCTGTGTGGGTGAGGTGTGTGTCATATGTGCACATTCTGATGGATGATATCAGCACTGTCACCCCTAGGTGAATATCCCTGTACCCATTAACTACCACCTAGGCTGTGGTCAGCATTATGGACACTGTGTAATGGATGGTGTTGTGCAGTACACCTCTCTGAGTTGGTGAGGTCTCCAGGCCCCTTAGGTAGTCATATGAGGTACCCATGTCATGACAGGGTGCCATCCATGAGCACTGAGATCATTGGACAGGCATACACAGCACTCGGGTGACCAATATTGGATCACATATCACCTTTAAGGGGTATTGGCCACGCGTGGATGAGCAATACCAGCCTTCACAATCCTCACCTCCACTATGCAGCACGCTGTCTACCTTGCATAAAGACATTTGCTACACTATGATGTTGGACATGTTACATGTCCATATCCTGATCTGAAAGACATGCATCATGGGCAGCCACCATCCTACTAATAGTATTGTCACATGCTGGACAGATCCCTGTGCCATACATGTGACATACTCCCGCCATACCATGCAACCCTGTCTATCAAAGCTGCACATGTCATCCCTGTTATACATGGTGTGATGGCCGCATGGTAGATGTAGTATCAACTGTCTGGATCAGTAATGTGGCACTGATGCACCTCGCGGTGGCATAATGGCTGTTGGATACTGCTAGGAAACCTTGCCCGTACATGCTATAGTTGATAACTATCCCTGCGAATGACGTCCGACTAGCCATTGTCCCATGTCTATCACATGTGCAACACAGGCGATCTGTGGTAGGATGTTGAACAGTTGTACAGTGCCGTGTAGATGTATATGGCAAAACACATGCATGTAAAGGTTTCCATGCGTATGTGTGCATTGTCACTGCTCAAGTCCATTAAGGCTGTGTATGTGTTGATATGTGACATATACACAGCATCAAGGTCAACAGCATTACCGTGGACACATCCAGGCATGTGCAGATAGGTAAAAACACCACTGCAGGCAAGCAGACATGTCCACATCAAGACAGCCTTCACATGGGGTATCAACACTGTAATGAGGTGACACACATATATGGCGATGATATCCAATGCATAATGGGTGTTAAATGTGTGTGACTCAAACATGTCAGTCGTGTCAGTGTTATGATTATTTGCAAAGATAACTGTGCAGATGTACCAGATTTACTAGAAATGTATGTGCAGCAGTATCTCTGTACATCTCTGAAACTGTCACAAAAGTCCGACTCCAGTGCAGGAATCCACCAAATAAATAGTGAATGTCGACCACAATGTCCAAGTAAGTGTGTCTTGGTGTTTGCTCCAACAACCATTGGGTTCTTGGTTTGTGTCTCATTGCCGTTTTTACTTGGACATTGTGGTCGACATTCACTATTTATCTCTGAAACTGTGACCTGTCACCATCATTATGTCTTACAGATAATGCCTCGTAATTGCCTGCCAGTGTACAGCCGCCAGGAGGATGATGTCCTCATCACGTACCTCCATGAGAAATACGAGGTGTTGTTCAGCCATGAGCCACAGCATGCCCAGCAGCGGGACGACCTGTGGCAGGATCTTCGCAGGAGGGTGAACGATGTGGGTGGCCATAACCGCACCTACCACCAGGTGCACAGACACTGCACGGACTTGATACGACATGCAAAACAGCGTGCCACTGCAATCGCCAGGGAAAGAGGTGGAACAGGTGGTGGGCCACCAACCCAGCCCCCATTCACACACACCGAGGAGCTACTGGCCAGTCTGGGGACACCCTCAGAACAGCATCCGCAAACACTAGCTGCCATCGCGGAGGTGGGTGTCTCCCAACCAGTGAGCCTGGAGTTTCCTGGTAAGTCAGTACTGCACATATGGCTATTATATCCCATTTAGTTGCACGTGTCACTGTACATTATGTAATGTAACAACATATGCAAGGTATGTGGACACACATGCTGCATTCTACAGTATGCTACCCTGTGTATGCACACATGTGCATACTATATGCTATTGTACAGGTGACTGTGTTAACATGCACAGTGCACCCTGTGGCTGTCATACAGTCATGGATAATGTTCATACTGCTGTGTCACCCCTATACAGGTACCTCTGGTGTGCCGCACAGACATGAGTCCGTTGCAGGTGAGACTGTCATCAGTATCAGGCATGTTAAAGCATAGATCTCTTCGCCATGTGGCCAGTTAACACTTGTACACTTGATGTTTGTTCCAGTCATAATATACAGGTCGCATCACCCATCATTCACACAGGCCACCCATGTGCAATATATACAAACGAAATGATACACCAACATGAAACCAGAGTATTTGTCATTGCTACATGTGTGGACAGCTGTGCATACAATGGTGGAGGTGTTCTACAATAGATGCATATGTACTATACATTGGAACGACACGTGTGGTACGCAAACAGTACCACACAGTGAGCTGTGTTATGGGCAGCCCACAGGAGTTACCATTGTGTTATATGCCCCTTCAATGGGTGCACACATTGTGATGTGCCATCTGACATGTCCCAGACACGTAGTGTTTTGGCTGCAATATTGTCACACTATCCCATAACCCATACCCCACATACCAAACATACAACCCGTTGTCTGCATAGACCTGTGGATGGTGACATATCTGACATCTATGGGTGTATGTCATATGGGACAACACAGGCATGTGTGATAGACGGTCATCACATACATTTGTCCAACACATGTGCACACATGGCCATGAGGGATGGCCAGAGACATGTAGCCACACAGTAGATGTGATGCGTATACACCCTGTTTCACATTGTCCCCACATGGTCCAATTATAGCCTTAGTTGACCGATTATACAGTTGATGTGGTACACTGGACATCCTAAAAGCCTGTGCACAGCTACTGGAAGTGTCACTGACATCTACCATATAAGATGTGTTGAACATCACGACTGTGTCATAGCATGACAGTAGTCACCTGTACAGTTTCTACAGACATTGACAACACATCAGGCCACAGATACTGTACATTTCCCTTGCTGCTGTAGGACATCACCATTACCTGTGCACCTCGTGTGTGTGGTACATCAATGTCACATGGGACATGGTGAATTGACAAGTCTGCTATGTGTGGACATGGTTGCCAGGCAGCTAAGACTCTGTAGTAGTTGTGCAGGGGTGTCGACTGTAGGTCCTCCAGTGACCTGTCACATGACACAGCATAGTTTGGTGTGTATACACCTCCGCATCGTGGGTCATAATCCACAGTTATGTCATGGGTATGCATGCAGTTATGGCTATGCAATGTGTACATATTATGCACTGCATAGCAATATAGACGCCTCATGATGCCATGCAATGGCACAGTGTCTGTACTTCACACTGTATAGCAATGTAGATGGATCACACTACCCTTCCATGCTCTTGCACATTTGCTAAACATGCATTCTATCTGTAGGGCATACAGACAACACTGCAATGTGATGCCCATTACGATGTTGTACATGTGGCACGACACCATTGTGTCAGACATGTATGCATGTTAATGCACACGTCAGCGGATTACATGTCAAGGTCATGTCAGCCATGTGTACTGTTATCCTGTTCTGGTCCACATGGTGTATCACGGAGATGCATGCATACTACCATGATTGTGTGAACTGCTTGGCTACTGATATGACACCTGCTTGCTGTAGTGTGCACCCCAGGGAGGTATGGTAGCTAACACTATTAATGTCTGAGCTGCATACCGTCTGCTGTATCACAAGCAAGCTGCATGCCGTCTGTCAAATCACATGCATGGTGTGTGTGTGTGTGTGTGTGTGTGTGTGTGTGTGTGTGTGTGTGTGTGTGTGTCTCTGTGTCTGTGTGTGTCTGTGTGTGTCTGTGTGTGTGTCTGTGTGTGTGTGTCTGTGTGTGTCTGTGTGTGTGTGTCTGTGTCTACTGTAATTTAGTCTTTCTTTGTATTCACAGGTAATGTAGGCGCATTACCCTCCTGCGGTCCATCTGATGTTAGTGTCCCCACAGATGCTAGCAGTGATGAACATATGCATGAGGTATAGGCAGGGTTGTCAGGGGCTGAATCTGTGCCAATGGTTGCCATCCCAGCTATGCCCCCCTCTTCCCCACACACAGTACTGCTGCCAACACATACCGCATCACCAGTGGCCATAGAGGACAGTCAGCGTCTGTTAGCGTGGAACAGGAATGTGTGGTGGCTACAGAAGGTGTGTCTCCACACCATGGTGTCAGTGTAATGACAGAAGATGTGCCACACAGGCATGTGGCCGGTGCTGCTCGTAGGAGGACCTCTGGCAGACAAGCACCTGCAGGACAGAGCGCAGCAGCTGGTATCACCAGACGCATGTTCCAGACTGTAATGGCAGCACAGGCACGTGCTGAATGGCAGAACAGAGAAGGGCAGAGGCTGCAGAGGGCTGCTATCCGTACCCTAAACGACAACATCCAGGCATTGGCAAATGCTCAACAGCAGATTGCTGATGTTCTGGACAGGTGATTGGGTGACATGGTCAGAATCCTTGACAGTGGCATGGCAATCTGCGAGCGTGAGCTGTCTGTGCTGGAACATCTGGTAGGAGTGAGGCATAGGCCACATGGACGTAGACCAGCTACACCACCTAGTGCAGGTCAACGTGAGCATGCCACCTCACATGTCCACTCCCATAGTGCCGGTAGCAGTAGCAGTGCAGCTGGTGCTGCACTGTCCACACCAGGACACAGCAGGCCACGTAGATGTGGCCCTGGACATTCCCAGTGGGGACACGGTTCCAGTGGACATGTGTCATTGGACAGTAGCCAATCTGTACCTCCGCTTGGTAGTGCCCGTGCAACCCCTGGCAGGCACAGGTCACGTGGCCATGGCCGGACACAGTGAGCTGTACAACCTGGTCTGTACAATCTGGAGCTGTCAATAATACCCCTGTGTAGGCCTCACAAAAGGCAGAACTGTGTGCACACATACACGCACACAGCAAACACATCTGTAGGGCACCACAACATCCACATGCATACTGAACAGACATGTCCAATCATGTCATCGGCCCTTACCCACACACATGATGTCATCCATTGGTGCAGCCTATGCCCCTGGCAAACATTATCACCCTGTGCATATGATGATGCCTGTGCCGCATCCCTGTAATCCACACCATCAGTGCAGGGACATGCTCAAATGGTCTGATGCACAGGGTGAACAGAATAGTGAGAGAAGTCTGTATAACATTAGTTGTGTATGAATAGTGAGATAAGTGTATATTACATTAGTTGTGTACTGTTAACATGCACCAGACATACCATGTAGTACAGGTTTAGCAAGCATTGTTATATGTTCACAGTATGTGTCTTGGTAACAACAGTAACAGCATGTTGGTAATGATGCCCTGGTTCCCTCCTTATGGTCTACTCGCATGTGCCTACAGGTAGCAGTGTTTGCAGTCTCCCATGTGTAACTGTGGAGTACTCACAGGCACGTATGGCAATATCAGCATGCTATACATAGCCTCAACCTGACTGTTAGAAAGGCTAACATACCGCAGATGTCCACACATATACTGATCCAGACGCATGTGGGCAGCTTAATAGGCTACAGTGGCTAGAGACATGACATCCATACCAGGTCACATCACAGGTATGTTGACATGGTGCAGGGATTGTACACAGCGGTCCAGACGATGCTAATGTTAGAGGCCACCTGATAGCATGAGGCCTCACTGTGTAGCAGTCATACCCTGTCACATTACAGGAACATGTACACACTCTTGGGGTCAACAACACTGTAACGCACACCCCATAGTGTTGAGGTGAGGACCCCTGCCTATGTGGTCATCACCCTCACAGTACTGTGCACCCACGCAACGCGACACAGAGAAAGAACATGTAGAAGTAGCCAGTACGGCTGAGACCTATGTCATCAACAGGGTAGTAGACTGCCTCACCATGAGGGGTTAGGGATCCTGTGTGTTCTGTATGGTAGCATACACCCTCACTCCATGCACCAGACAGCCATACATGCATACATACATACACACACACACACACTGTGGAGACCACAAATGTCATATACATACGGATAGCTGATGTGTGTGATACACACACCACACCTGCTTATGCCATGCTTTCCACACTGCAGTATGTACAGATCTCTACAACAGTGTACAGGGGTGTGTAACAATTGGGATGTATTCCCCACCATATGTGGCATATATGGTCACACAAGCAAACACACATGGCAGTACTGTGAATGATACACCTGCTATATGATGATACATCTGACAGACATGCAGCAGTATTGGCCGCATTATGTGTACCAACGCTATGTCCGGCAATTGTGCTGCTATATGCACACCGGGGGATGTAAGTGTTACAGGTGTCAAGTGACGTACAGTCGGTAACACCTGACCGCTGTGTAGGTTTTATGTCTTCACCGTCAAATAACAGCAACATAGCGTACTGTTTGCACATGTAATGGTAGGATGGCGTGTGACACACCTGTGAGCTGTCCCCGGCAAACATCCATCTACACAGGTGGATCACCACTTTATGTACACACATCCATCCATACTTGATGTACATCCTACCGTACTGTCAGTATGTCACCATATACAGGTGTCAATGATGGGGGTGCATTGCAACTGCATGTTGTAGTTAGGCACAGATGAGTTACTTACATCAGCCACTGCACATGCATGGTAGCTGCATGCACACTACAGATTGTACATGTGTGTTGGTCCTACATGCCTGTCATGTAGCCATGTTTGTATGCATTGCAATTGGTGGACATGTGTGTTGACATACATAACACATGGACTGTTGTATGATATGATGGGTGTTATGGGTAACTAGTACAGAGGGAATGTGTCCTCAGTCAACATTGCTACCTCATGTACTGTTAGCATTCAACAGCCATGGACCCACCTTCCATTTGCGTGCATATGATTGCTGTAGCCACTTGTCTGCACGGAGGACAGCAAAAGCTATGCTATGTACATATGTGTTGTGTGTGGTCCATGCACATATCGACTGCAATTACATGTATGACATATCCAAACATGTGTGTTCGTTGGTGTACAGCGACAGTCATCCGTCACAGCTGTGTAAGACCCAGGGCCCCTGGTATGTGTAGAGCCGACCTGGTTATGTACAGCGGTATCATTGCAATGCATAACACATGATGAAACCCTGTCGGTACATGTGTAGTCAGCACAGTTGCTGTAGACCTATGTACAGTCCACTGGTCATGAGTCACACGGTGTTGTGTTAATGTATGGCTGTGTATTGCTGGTCCAACGAAATGGTTATGTCTGAGGGCTACATTGTAGACTGCAGTGTGTACCTCTGTGATCTGCACTTGAAGCATCTGTGATGGCTCCTGAGTGTGTACTGGTCAATACATGTGAGTGGCCTTCATGTACGTGGGGACAGTAATACCATACTGTGCCCTTCCGTGTTTAGAATCCGTGTGCATGCAAGACGGCCCTTTGCAACTGCTAAGTGTGTGAGGATGCCCAGTACGCCGTTGTGTAGATGGACACACAGTACATTCCAAACTGTGCCCTTCCGTGTTTAGAATCTGTGTGCATGCAAGATGGCCCTTTGCAACTGCTAAGTGTGTGAGCATGCCCAGTACGCCATTGTGTAGATGGACACACAGTACATTCCAAATGGATGTGTGATACTAAGGTTGTGGGCATGGCCAGTGACACCTTGTGTCGCTGATGTGCCTCTGTGTATGGGCATGGTCATTGACATCCTGTATAGCGATGGTGGTCATCCAGGCAACAGATGTCCAATTTTGGCGTCACGATAGATGCCTACATTGAACACACTGGTTGACTGTCTTGAATGGTGTACTGTCTGTGGCGCGTCCCGTATCTATGTAGTGCTGTTGTAGTGCTCTGTAGATATTTAGTTGCCCCGATCACACCACTGCCATGTGTTTGTCTACGTCTACCTGGTGACAGTAATATGCTTTCAGACTGCTCACTCTCTATACATTCCCTATCGGCGTCCTTGCCTTTGCGGATGATGTCACCCACCTAGAAGTATGCCTCTGGGAGTTCTGTGTTCAGTAATCTTGGTAGCACATTCTGTAAATGGGTAATGCTATAGTGTGATAAGGTAGTTAGGTGTATGTTCGACTCCCAGCCGTGCCTGTGTGTGTGTGTGTGTGTGTGTGTGTGTGTGTGTGTGTGTGTGTGTTTCCAGCTGCCTGGGGACACAGTAATGCTTTTAGATGCCTCACACCACATACATTCCCTATCGGCGTCTTTGCCTTTGTGGATGATGTCACCCACCTAGAAGTATGCCTCTGGGAGTGCTGTGTTCAGTAATCTCGGTAGTGCATTCTGTAAATGTGTAATGCTAATTTTGATAAGGTAGTTAGGTGTATGTTCGACTCCCAGCCCTGCCAAGTGTGTGCCTCTGTGTGTGTGTTTCCAGCTGCCTGGGGACACAGTAATGCTTTCAGATGCCTCACACCACATACATTCCCTATCGGCGTCTTTGCCTTTGCGGATGATGTCACCCACCTAGAAGTATGCCTCTGGGAGTGCTGTGTTCAGTAATCTCAGTAGCGCGTTCTGTAAATGCATAATGCTGTAGTGTGATAAGGTAGTTAGGTGTATGTTCAACTCCCAGCCCTGCCAAGTATTTGCCTCTGTGTGTGTGTGTGTGTGTGTGTGTGTGTGTGTGTGTGTGTGTGTGTGTTTCCAGCTGCCTGGGGACACAGTAATGCTTTTAGATGCCTCACACAACATACATTTCCTATCGGCGTCTTTGCCTTTGCGGATGATATCACCCACCTAGAAGTATGCCTCTGGGAGTGCAGTGTTCAGTAATCTCGGTAGCACATTCTGTAAATGTGTAATGCTAATTTTGATAAGGTAGTTAGGTGTATGTTTGACTCCCAGCCCTGCCAAGTGTGTGCCTCTGTGTGTGTGTGTTTCCAGCTGCCTGGGGACACAGTAATGCTTTCAGATGCCTCACACCACATACATTCCCTATCGGCGTCTTTGCCTTTGCGGATGATGTCACCCACCTAGAAGTATGCCTCTGGGAGTGCTGTGTTCAGTAATCTTGGTAGCGCGTTCTGTAAATACATAATGCTGTAGCGTGATATGGTAGTTAGGTGTATGTTCAACTCCCAGCCCTGTCACGTATGTGCCTCTGTGTGTGTGTGTGTGTGTGTGTGTGTGTGTGTGTGTGTGTGTGTGTGTGTGTGTGTGTGTGTGTGTGTGTGTTTTTGTGTGTTTCCAGCTGCCTGGGGACACAGTAATGCTTTTAGATGCCTCACACAACATACATTTCATATCGGCGTCTTTGCCTTTGCGGATGATATCACCCACCTAGAAGTATGCCTCTGGGAGTGCTGTGTTCAGTAATCTTGGTAGCGCATTCTGTAAATGCGTAATGCTGTAGTGTGATAAGGTAGTTTGGTGTATGTTCGACTCCCAGCCCTGCCAAGTGTGTGCCTCTGTGTGTGTGTGTGTGTGTGTGTGTGTGTGTGTGTGTGTGTGTGTGTGTGTGTGTGTGTGTTCCCAGCTGCCTGCGGACACAGTAATGCTTTTAGATGCCTCTCACCACATACCTTCCCTATCGGCGTCTTTGCCTTTGCGGATGATGTCACCCACCTAGAAGTATGCCTCTGGGAGTGCTGTGTTCAGTAATCTTGGTAGCACGTTCTGTAAATGCGTAATGCTGTAGTGTGATAAGGTAGTTAGGTGTATGTTCAACTCCCAGCCCTGCCAAGTGTGTGCCTCTGTGTGTGTGTGTGTGTGTGTGTGTGTGTGTGTGTGTGTGTGTGTGTGTGTGGGTGTTTCCCACTGCATGACAACAGTACATTGCTTTTATACTATTCACTCTCCATGGAATCCATACGGCGTCTTTGCCTTTGATGCTGATGTTAGCAAGCTAGACGTATGCCTGTGTGAATGCTGTGATCTAGTAATCACGGTAGCACATTCTGTAAATGCGTAATGCTGTAGTGTGATAAGGTAGTTAGGTCTGTGTTCTAATCCCAACCCTGCCAAGTGTGTGTGTGTGTGTGTGTGTGTGTGTGTGTGTGTGTGTGTGTGTATATATATATATATATATATATATATATATATATATATGTAATATAGATAGATATAGATATGTATGTGGATATTAGCACTATTGAATGTGCTGCATTATCTGTACGTGATCACCTTGGATGTATCTAAATCTGCTATGGCTCTGTGATAGTGCACATACTGTGTGCTGTAGTGATCCTGGGCTATAGTTGTGTAGTGACCAGTTATTTTGTTGCTGGGTATTACAAGGGACATTGAAAACAATGATAGTACAGCAGCTTTAAACGGTCGTGTACACATCTCAGTAACAGTCAGCAGTGGTTATTACTTTGGAAGATGAGTATGGCTCATATAACTATGTATTAAATGACAACACTATGCAAATCAGGTTAACATTACTGACTCCCGTTTATCCACAGGTTGTGATACAGATCCCAAGAATGTATGTGTATACATTGCCAGGTGCAGGACTGGAATATTGTTGAATGCATTGAGGGGTGTCCATGGCCAGAAATGGTGATCTGTACAGCCTGGCAGGTACGGTCTGTGACTGTCCCACAACCTCCTGTATATGGCTGGCACATGCTGAAACTGTGTACATGCAGACACACACACATAAAACGAACAGCTAAGGCTAACACATACTCACACACACATTGCATCAACATTGGGCCATGCAAAAACTGTTGTCCCTCACACACACACACACATACATACATGTTGATTGGATGGCTCAATGACAGGCTCTGGAAAAGAAACAACACACCCTGTGCATATGATGACACCTGTGCCACCTCCTGTAATGTGTAACACTGATGTAGGAACAGACTAACATGGTGCTGATGCACAGGGTGGCTTTATAGCACTGTATTAATATTAAAATGTTGTTAACACAAAGTGTGATATCCTTCTAGGTGTATGTAAGCAGGCATGATGCATTACAGCTATGATCATCAATGTAGTATAGTTTACAGCACTGTTACTCCTGAAGATTTATTATCCATCCATGTGCCATTTGACTGACGTGTGTAGTATTGGCAGCATGTGTTTCAGAGTGTGCAGTACGTGTGTGATGTGTGTAGTACAGATTTTCATGTATTTATTTGTGAACATGGTGAAGGTGCACTGTCTGCATGTACATGTATAGTGGACGCATTGGAATGGTGACATGCCCTGTATTACACACTGTTAACACTTCATAGTTTCTATTGGTAGCCAGTATGCATTATAATACACATATTGTTGTACTTGTCTACACATGTGTGTATGATATGGTTTTACACGGTGCTGTGGGTGATACTGTTACTATCTGTAATTGTTTTGCATTATGGTAGTAGACACAACCTCAACAGTCTGAATAACCAATTGTTATATGATATCTTCACAACTGACCCACACATGTAGGACACACAGTAGCATGTGGATCCTTCATGTACTATAGTATACCAGTAAGCACTGGTATTGACTGCCACACATTGCTGGGACCATTACTGTTTGACATATAGCCATGTTATTTACAAGCAAAGACAATAGGGATATCCCTGTCCACATCTGAAAATCCATACTGTGGCCTACAATGCATTCTGCACATGACACAGTTATTCTACACAAGGGTATCATACAGACATATATGTGTTATCCAACCCATGCTGTAAACTTATAAGGCTAAAATGAGTTAGTCATCCACATTTACTACACATACTATACCAACAGTAACACATAGGTATTAGACCCCAATATGTATAATGGGTAACAATGTGTACATATAGACAAGTGCTATGTCATTTGTCCTTTGATATTTGCATTTACAATGGTATTTTGAAGTACATCACTGTATCACATAAGCAATGAGTGGTCTGCATGCATATCCACCAAGGTGGTTGTACAACTATGATGAATGTCCATTATTGACAGACTTTGCTGTGTTTGAACTGTTCTGCAGTAAAACACATACATGAACAGTCACTCACACTATCTATATAAACTGTCATGTGTGTGTGTGACACAGATGATCTAGGCCACAGACAATTCTGGTACATGTAGTTGACAAGTGCTGTAATACTCCACCAGATGTGTCCAGGCACCAGAACTGAGCAGCACAAACACATGCTAGATTACATTTTCTGTTTGTGTGTGCACCTCATTATGGCATTCCTATTCATGTGTGTGTGCATTTCTGATGTGTGTCATCAGCCACAGTTGAACTGCACATCCAGCATCCCCCACTAGGTGACCATGAGGGTTGTCCCCATTGCCAAATGTTTTGTACAGCTGCGTCAGATGCCACATATGGGAATCATTGTAGCTTCCAGGGCAGCTAGCACACACATTCAGTATTATGGGCTGGCCATCATACACAAACCGCCACTTGATGGAGGGGAAGCCCTTGTGGTTGATGTAGGCCCTACCACGCTCACTGGCTGGTGCTTTGATGCATATGTGCGTGCAGTGTATTGCACCCAGTACTCAGGGTATTCCACCATTGTGTGGAAAAGACACATATTGCTGCCCAATACCTCATGGGAATTGGGGATATATACATGATCACTGACATGTGCTGACATGGCATTCATGAAATGGTGCAGTACCCTGGATGCTGATGTTTGTGAAATCCACATCATATCACCATTTGATCTCTGGAAGGTACCTGTTGCTAGTATCCTTAGGGCAACACATACCTTGGTTTCCACTGAGATGGGTTTCCCTCTGTTGGTTCTGTGTGTGAGATATGACCTGCACGGCTCAACAATCTTCTGCAAGAGGTCTCTGTCCACTCTATAGCGCTCCACTATCTCCAGCTCATGCAGCCCCTGGTAGGTTACCCTGTGCCTGCACACTCTTCTCCATCTACTCACTGTGTGTTGCTGAGCAGCATTCACATTGGCACAATCCTCACCATGTTGCATATGTTGACGTATAATAGCAATGGCAGCCCCTAACATTATGTTGTCTCAGTTAAGCTTTTTCAGTTTTCACTTCTCTTAGTATACTACAGTGTTGCAGTGTGTCTGAGAAAAACATGGTGGAATGTTGTTTGTAGAGTTGTAAGTGCTGTGCTCTGCCGGCCTACTGTACTGGCTGTGTAATATGCTCATTCTGATTGTTTTCACCTGCTAGCTGTGGTAGTTCTCCTTGGTTAACTTACTGCTATTTGTTTACCTTCCTTTTCACTGTCTGTTTCCACAGTGAGCAGCGCCGCTCATAGGAGCACAGAAAAGTGCACATCCGCTTCCACACGTGCACACAGGCTTATACATGCTTACAAACGCTTACACTGGCTTACACGACATTACAAGGGCTTCAACAATCTTACACTAGCTTACTCGTTCTTCAACGCGCGCACACGGGCTGACATGCACGCACACATGCTTACTCGGGCTTACAGGCGTGCACAGGCGCGAACACACTATAAGCAGGTTTGCAAGAAACTTCAGTGATATCCATGGCATACACCATCAGTTTCCTGACTTTACCTAGGATAAATCATAATACGCCTCTTCCACTGATGAGTAACTGACAGCAAACATGTGACACACTGCTCCAATAAGATTACAGTGTTTTATACATACACACTCATAATGTCACCTATCTTCTATTCTGATAGTCCCCTTAACCTACTCTTACACTGTAGAGGCTTGGCCCATATGGCATGGCAAATTGTGATTCACTATCCTCAGCCTCAATTGCATAGGATTGCCTACTAATGCTTGGTTACATCTCTGAAAGAGCACTTCCACACATAGCAACCAGTAATCAGTAGCCATGTTGTCTTCAGCTTGCCATTAACCTGCATGGTGGACTAACTTTTAACTAAAATTAAAATTTGTATGTATATTTTAAATATTTTTCTTGTTTTGAAAGCGCAGCGCGTTTTCGCGCCACTGCGCTACGCTTAAACACCAGAGATCGGGGGAGGACAAATAGAGTTTTATTAATTTCCAATGGAAAAAAATGCCACTGGCCTTATATTTGGCCATTGGCATGCTTCTTCAACTAAATTTATCCTTTATTTGCAGCTGACATTGCTCCGTTTAGCTACTTGCAGAACGTTACTCGGTTAACATCCGAGTACATTTCTGCACATAACTCTACTCTTGCACGGACAGCTTACTGTTTCATGTATCGCAAATATTACATCATTTACATAGCTTTCACCTACAAATGGGGTAATTTGCATATCCTAACATTGTCCGTGCAACGTTCATTTTAGGGGCTGTCTTACACACCCCTACAGGATATTGCTGAATAGCTTGGCAGACATCTTGCCTTGCTCTACTCTTACTCTACTCATATACGCTGGCCAAGGCTTCATGAATCCTGGCCTAAGCTTTGCTGTGTGCTAATATGTCTATTTGTGGAGTATGCATGGCTGTAGGTATGTTTTGACCTGCTACGTCTGACATTTCTACAGAGCAGCTCCCACTTTCATCATTTGTAGAGGTGACAGCCCTATAGGAACTATATATACAGCTGTGACATTTGACAAGTCAACACATACCCACGGTCAATACTAAACTGACTACTTCAGCGCTTTTCATACCTTCAGATTTTTCTTGTAGTATTTTAGTCGATAATACTGTTTCCTATAACATGTATCTGTTTCTGATACAAGATATATCATTTTATTACACCACTACACACAATATATGAAGAAATCATAGGCCAGATGCCATTACATTCCTTTTGCAGGACACACCCGCCCAGAGTGTTGTGTTCCTCACAAAAGCCAACAGGTGCTAATCAGAACATATTATGCTATCATCTACCTTATATGTTCGCCGGTATTTGCGCTTTCCGTCAGTGGCAGAACTCACATGCGAGTGTGGGAGACTGAACACTGTATCAGGGACACTGCATAACACCCTGAGGGACACATTTATTTTGTTTCTATTAACCTTCCACATTGACTATCACAGGGCATAAGTATTCATTCACATTTATCGAGGTACATTCTTTTGACTTATACATGTTTTGTCATTTGTCATCACGTCTTTCTTCACACCTGTCCACCTAATATCACTAGTTCTGTACATTTATTTAGGACAGGGTTTACCTTCATACCTCTCAACTGTACACATTTTGGGTAAATGTCCCGAACTTAGACTTATAATTTTGTTCCTTTTTTCATAATATTGTGCCTTTCTGGTAAATTAGTGGCAAGTCATTAAGGACTGTGAAGTTAGAAAATAATGACAGACATTAGTATTTTATAATTAATAACCCTCAAAACATTCATACTAATGAATAATCCATTATTCTATCAACATTCTAACTTTGTAAGAGGAATATTTAAACTATTCCCTATTTGTACTTATTTTAAAATGCCTTTGTCCAGATGTCTTATTCTGAAAGGTTGAGAGGTATGGTTACCATCTTAGTCGTACACATGTACGTCCATGATAATCGCTTACAAGACACTGATATAAGTCCCTGCATCTTCCCCCAATGGTTTACACAATATCCAGTAGATGGGTTCTTCATTTTTGGAAGATATAGGCATGTGCTATACCCACATAGGAATATTAATCACTCCCATGGGGCGGACCTAATAAATCTGTGCCAACCAACACCTAGGCACCTGGGCCCATTATTGCATACCCATGATTCCCATACCTGACACCCCTCCACAGTTGTCATAAGACATATTTAATGTGAGCGATAATAAAGCATGAAGACACTTCTAAGCACTATCCACTCTCCGCGTATCGGGACATATGTCATACATTCTGTCAACCCATGTGTTATTACACTTGCACAAGCTACTGTTGCATGTACAGCTATATTGTAGTTGCGGATGACACTTCTTTGCATCAATCATTACAGGACGGTGCCTGTAAAGAATCACAATTTTTGGGGTCCTGCAAAGGATACCTATAGCCATGTTTAAAGAATAGAACTTGCAGATCTGGCACACTGATACTTTCCGGGCAATGGTTTGGAAAGCAGCAGTGTATTTACCTTTATTGCATGTCTGTATGTCTATCCATAATAGCTATTATGTAACCTATTTATGTACATGTGTTATATCTACAAGGACATATGTTTATATGTTTGTTATGTATATATCAATTAATGTTGTATGTGTTTGTATATATATATATATATATATATATATATATATATATATATATGTCTGTACATTCTTTATTTCATATATTTATTTAGTTTAAGTTTGTGGATATATACCTATACACAAATATATATATCCATATATAGATATATAACTAACGTGTAGAAAACAGCATTTATTTGCTATGCTGTGAGCGCACTTGCATATCCTTATTGTGGGTTACATATGTTTACTAAGTCTTTGTGCTTATGTGGGCTTTATTGATTGTGACAGTACCAGTAAAATATCTGTAATCCGGTTAACGGACATATGCGAAACACACGTTCACCTTTACATATTTAAATGTCTTTACAGCACAGACGCATTCATTACACTTTAAAATTATATGTGCTGTAGTCGTAGTTGAACCGGGACTGCATTCACATTGGCCTGATGCTGTAACCACTATACTATTGGTGTTCTGACTCATTTATATGCATACCCATAGTACATAGCTACATTAACATACGCCTCACCGCTTCACTTACAACACAGGCATCCATTCTCCTGCTGGGAAAAACGCGGTACTACATATTGCACATTCCCTACTGCTCTGGACCCAAGCTGCATATTTAATCAATCCAAGGATATTCAGAACTCCAAGGCTTATAGTCCTGGCACATACAAGTCTTTGATTGTCAGGGTGTTCATGTGGTGATCTGGGTTTAGGCTTGTCCGCCTGGTGAACGGAACTGCCCTGACCGTGTTCAAATGTCAGACAAAGCACATTGACAGAGTTTGTCCATTTTATACATTTTTACCTGTGTTTACAGACACAGGTGTTTGGGCACCTGTCAGCAGCTTATTATGTTGGCAATACATAATATGGGTGGGGGTGGTGTTAATACATAATCCACGGTGAGTGGTGTTCCCATTCACATTTGACTACTTCCTGTATTCATTCATACGAGGATTATTATTTTGGACATGAATTAACTACAGGTATGCAGTAGTACAGTAAACAAATGTGAAGGTTTGTTAGTGTAAATATGTACGGACCTCTGTAATACTCAGGGACTACCCCACATCCTTCACAAAATTCATGCTAATGTACATACTATTATTCCGTCAACTTTCGAAGTTTGTGAGAGCAATATTTACATCTGTCCCTATTTGTCCACCCATCATTTTAGGCTTTGTCCAGATTTTGTTGCTGTAATAGGTTGAGAGGTGTGGTGTCAGTATGTGATTGAGTAGAATATATTCTGTCGATAATTCATGTGGGGAGACCTGCATGATGGACAGGTGTTCCGTCCTGCGTAGTATGTTATGCATGTCCGTCTAGAAACTGAACAGTACCGTGACTACACATACAACTTTTGTCCAGATGTGTACAGTACTAGACATTGTGGCATGTAAACAACTCTGATGTTTAAACAGGTTACTTATCCCACGCGGGATGTACACAAATTTTGCCAAAACATGAACACGCGGGCTTTTGGATTTACGAAAATGTGATGGGACATTTACAAACGTGGGATACATAGTTTGCAATCCTGACACTGCCTAGGGTGATACTTCCTACTACATATGGGTAATACTCGCTATGTGTAGGTGTATGGCTGCGCAAGGCTGGTAGCCTAAGTATACTGGATTTGATGGACATTCGGACATGGGTGCGTGTTGTGTGCTATACAGGGGATGTTGGGTATTGCATTATGCATGCATGGGTTCTGCATTTGGATATCCCGGTTCCGCATATACCATCCTATGTGTATGTGCCGGTTACGTTCCTGTTCATGTGTATAGCACATTTTAATATTCATATGTTTGTGTGATTTTGGTATACAATATGGACTGTCAGGTTACTTTACGATTGTTATATGTTTGTTCTTTGTGTTTCTTTCTGATTCACATTGGATTGGCACATTTTCCATTGGGCAATGTGGGGTAGTTGTAGTATTACTACATGACTTTGCAGTATAGCATATACCACGGACAGTGCATGAGACAGAACTTCACTTCTTTGACAATAGTACAGGTTATTTGTTTAGTATTTAAGCTGTTTACACCATTTCATTTAGGATGTAGGTGTTTAAAATACGACATCACTGACTTATGCACGTATCACTAATAATTTGGGGAATATATTTTGTCATGATATCTCAGGCCAATTATCATTTGTTTTGTTATTGTCAGCAGGACAACACTGGCCACAGACTGTGGCACAGAGGTGCGGGTGGTAACCCTCACTTCGCACACTGCTCCGTCATACATCTCCAGTTTGGTCTATTGTGCATCCGACACAGTCTCGCCTTTAGGGATTATTACAGTTTGCATACACCCACACACATATTACAGACACTTCCATCCATCCCTTGTTTGGTTGCTGTCTCATGGCATGGTCAAGGGAACACATTGCATAAAATACATATGTCAGGTAACTGTATGGTTGTGAGGACTACTGTGGCATTTTCAAATTTAAACATGGCTGCACAACACGCACATAGGTACACACACAAGACTTATCTTTCATGACATGTAATGTCCACCCGGGTAATTGCCGTTGTACTTTCACATGTGGACAAGAACAGCTTGGACCGCATATGTCCAGAGTTTGCTGCCATGCTATGGACATTGTTAGTGTTGCCACCTTTTCATGCGGCCGGGATGGCATATCTTCCGGACAGTACTCAGATTGTATGACAGAACACATATCCACAGACTGCACTACGGATGCTGCTGTCATTTTATGCATACATGTTGGCTTACTTTTGCTGCGGTTTATATGCTCCGTCTGTTTCATTTCCTTGTTTATATTTGTTGTTATATGTCATGTCCAGTACGGACATTTGCTGTATGTGATTATTATGCAATGTAGGACAAATTATATTGTGCGGTCGCAGGGTACTTTACACTTGTGATGTTTTGCTATGGCCACAACTGCCCAGCTGTGTACTATCACTACCAATGTGGGACTGCTGGTGACCCTGCCCATGGGGCTGGTAGTGTGTATTGGCGGCGCGCTGACATGATGCGCTTCACTTCCACTGGGTATAACTACTTACAGTGCAGTACATTTTGCAGTATAGCATATACCACGGACAGTGCATGGGACAGAACTTCACTTCTTTGACAATAGTACAGGTTATTTGTTTAGTATTTAAGCTGTTTACACCATTTCATTTAGGATGTAGGTGTTTAAAACACGACATCACTGACTTATGCACGTATCACTAATAATTTGGGGAATATATTTTGTCATGATATCTCAGGCCAATTATCATTTGTTTTGTTATTGTCAGCAGGACAACACTGGCCACAGTCTGTGGCACAGAGGTGCGGGTGGTAACCCTCACTTCGCACACTGCTTCATCATACACCTCCAGTTTGGTCTATTGTGCATCCGACACAGTCTCGCCTTTAGGGATTATTACAGTTTGCATACACCCACACACATATTACAGACACTTCCATCCATCCCTTGTTTGGTTGCTGTCTCATGGCATGGTCAAGGGAACACATTGCATAAAATACATATGTCAGGTAACTGTATGGTTGTGAGGACTACTGTGGCATTTTCAAATTTAAACATGGCTGCACAACACGCACATAGGTACACACACAAGACTTATCTTTCATGACATGTAATGTCCACCCGGGTAATTCCCGTTGTACTTTCACACATGTGGACAAGAACAGCTTGGACCGCATATGTCCAGAGTTTGCTGCCATGCTATGGACATTGTTAGTGTTGCCACCTTTTCATGCGGCCGGGATGGCATATCTTCCGGACAGTACTCAGATTGTATGACAGAACACATATCCACAGACTGCACTACGGATGCTGCTGTCATTTTATGCATACATGTTGGCTTACTTTTGCTGCGGTTTATATGTTTCGTCTGTTTTATTTCCTTGTTTATATTTGTTGTTATATGTCATGTCCAGTACGGACATTTGCTGTATGTGATTATTATGCAATGTAGGACAAATTATACTGTGCGGTCGCAGGGTACTTTACACTTGTGATGTTTTGCTATGGCCACAACTGCCCAGCTGTGTACTATCACTACCAATGTGGGACTGCTGGTGACCCTGCCCATGGGGCTGGTAGTGTGTATTGGCGGCGCGCTGACATGATGCGCTTCACTTCCACTGGGTATAACTACTTACAGTGCAGTACATTACGGACACACAATTTTAAATATCATTTGTTCCAAGGATGGAAACTCCATATTGTGTTGCGTGCATTTCTGTTTGATTCTCAATTTTGTGTTGCCAGGAACTGTATTGCATGCTTTGCATACGTTTCATTATCCACGGACACTGATAGGTGCGATTACTATTGCAGGCAGACTATAATATTCAGCAGTTTAGGTTGCTCATCGACAGCCGACATTGACACGCCTCCGGGCGCAACTTAGAAACACCCCATGCACTCGCGCACGTTTCCTATGCATGTGGATGTGGCGGCAGCATGCCTTCATTAATATGCATATGGCGCTACTACATCATATATACGCCGCACGGCCGGCGCAAGCCTTATGCCGGCCTTGCGCTGAGCTTCATGAATCCCGGGGACTGATTTAACTTTGTTGGCTTTCCAAATTGTGTCTTTAAAACTGAATGTGTTTTATATATATATATATATATATATATATATATATAATTAATGCTTGATTGTTATTCATTGTTGTTACCTGTGGTTTAGAATGCTATGGCATAATGTAGTATTTTGTATTAACCCTTTTAAGGCATTTTTGCTGAGATGTCAGTGCATTAAAAGAGTAGTTCCTCATATATAGCTTCCATTTCTTTCTTTTTTGACAAAACATAATATAATTTGTTTTTTTTTGTTTTTTTGTTTGTTTACTTTGGTTTGTGCATTATCATATTTACACTTGTATAAATGGAGCTTTTTTCTCTGTATGTAGAATGTGCAAATGAAATGATTTCATGGATAAGACAGCATAAAAAAGTCAAACAACTTAGGCATGTTAGCATAATGAAACAGGAAAGCAATTCTATCAGTGAATAAAATTAGTGTGCTACAACTCCATTTATTTAAAACAGAACCTAACAGTTTACATTATTAGTTGTATTAAAACACCAGTGACATGAATGATTACAATGTCACAAGTCTTTGTGAGACTGAAATAAGAAACTGTCTGACCTAATAAGTCATTTCATGACTTGATTCTCCTGTTTATCACTGAAAAGTTGCAGTAACAGCAGCATCCATTCAACATTTAAACCATAAAATGCCTCAGACCCTTTTTTTCAATACACTGTTTAAATAGATGGCTTAGTGCCAATTCAAAACAGAATGCTTAGCCCAGCTGAAGTTCTATGATGACTGACAGTAACCTGCTCATTTCTCGCTACTAAAATTATTTTGGTCAGCAAAGAACCCCCCCCAGAGGCATATTACTTTGTTACCAAAGGCTCACCACCCATTATTCTATAAGTGAGTGTCTGTTTAAATGCAGTTTTTATAATCTTGCACATTACCAGCTTTACTAAACTGAAGGCATTATCATTAAATAATCCATGTGCCAGCTGTCCATCTGAAAGACAGATAATGAGTGTCAAATGACTAGATGGCTGACATGAGAGATTATATAATATCATTTTTCATGCCAGCATGGCAGAACATTTTGACAGCATAATAACGACTAATCTATTTTCAATATGAATACTTTGAATTTTGCCTCAGGCCCTTCATTTTTAATATTATATTTGCCATTAAGATTTCAAAGTATTCAGCATTATTAACTGTCATAAAGATGATGCCTTCAAGTTAGCTGTCTTACTGACATACTAGTACATCCTGTCTCTTTCTTTAATGTTTATCTCATGTTTTCATTCCAAACCATGTAATATTCAATGTCTAAGAAAACATGGATACAAAGAGAGAGAGAGAGAGAGAGAGAGGGGTGGGGGAATCAAAAGAGGGGGAACGAGATAAGTGTATCACTGTATTTCAGATGAAAGACTTACCTGTACATTTCCCAAGTACATTAAAAATGTAAATATTACATAGTTTATACAATTCAGAAGTTTTGATCACTAATTCTTCTTACTAGATATGCTCTGTTTATTTCACAAGCTATGGACCAGCATAGGATTTCATGGTCTAGTAAATCCAAAGCCACACTGCTGATCTCACAAGACGGGGTTGGTAAAAAGTGACAGTGCCATTCATGAATTGCACATTATAAACAGGGGATGTTATAAAGTTAATTCCCTCTTCCTTGTTATATGTTTTAAATAGCCTGTTTAGCATAGTTTTAAGATACCAAAATGCTGCAGTAGAAGGGTTGTCATAGAATTTAAGAAATAAACAAAAAGGCCAGTGAATAGAAATTAAATTAAACATTTGAAAGATTGGTCTAAATATCTGAAATCAGGATTGTGTGATTTCTCTGGACAGCCCAGCCTTCTGAGGTTAGATTTAGTATTTCCTCAGCATAAAACCTGGGAGAAACATAGTACATTAGTATATTTTAATGATATGCATTTTGATGACTTCCTGATTCATTGAAAGCTGAAAACCAAAGCAGACAAAATTAAATTTTTGGGTGATGTAGAAAACTTCACAACCTCATGCAGGGGACTTCATTTCCTGCACCCAGTACTCAATATACTCTTCTCTCAGGTCACATACCCTTGGGGTGCTTTATGAAGTTTCACTGAAAAAGAATGCTACCAAAGAGATTTTTAGTTAAATATTTGAATACTGCATGGAAAAGGTGGCAGCAGACAAACTGAATAGTGTCAGAAAGATCTTGCTTGCATTATGGAACTTCGCTTTATCTCACACTGTATTATTAGTGTAAGGAATTCTGGCTGATCATGTAAGTAACTATTATCTCATAGACCTCAAGTCATTCTTATTGACTTCTTACTCCCTAGATCTTAGCATAATGAGCTGGATGGCCATTTTTCATAAGCAGATAGTGACTCCATTGACCAAACAGTTGTATAGGTTCATAGGTTACAAGGTATAGACTAGGCTAATAACCATCAGGGCCTTTATAAGCCTAGCTGTGTAACCCAACCAAATTGTGTTCCTGTGTATCATTGGTGGTTATTAGGAGGATGTATGTTAGTTAGGAATTTTCTGAAGGTTATGTGTGTTTGTGTGTGTGTTGGGGGATAATTTTTTTGTGTTGATTTCAGCAATGTTGAAATTTAGTTGTTTAGACTCTTTTAAGTGCGTGCACAGACACACACACACATATCTATATATATATATATATATATATATATATATATATGGGTCTAGGACATTTCACCAAAAGCACATTTCACCTAAACTCAAATTGGTGTGCACTTTTCACTGAAAGCACAATTCACCTAAAACACAATTAACCGAAACACATTTCACCTAAAGTTGTAGATGGCCTTGTCCCCACTGTAGTGCAACCCTGGAGTTAGTATATATAGTGGGGGGGGTGGAGGGTACTGCCCCCCACATCAGGGGGTAGGGGACATAGTCCCCCACATATATTAAATATTTTGAACTACATGCATGGATACTTGCAATTGCAAAATATTACTCTTTTCCAAACATATCTACTTAAAATATGTGGGGGGCTATGCCCCCACACCCCCGATGTGGGGGGCCAGTGCCCCCCACATCCCCCTACTATATATACTAACTCCAGGGTCACACTACAGTGGGGACAAGGCCATCTCAAACTTTAGGTGAAATGTGTTTCGGTGAATTGAGTTTTAGGTGAATTGTGCTTTCAGTGATTTGTGTTCAGTCATTTGTGTTTAGGTGAAATGTGCTTTCGTTGAAATGTCCTCGACCCATTAATATATATATATATATATATATATATATATATATATATATATATATATATATATATATATATATATGTATATATAAATGCCCAACAGTTCTTCAGCACTCTGTAACAAAATGAAGAAAAACAGATCAGCTGTGAAGAGAAGTTTTATTCAAGCAAAGCCTTCATCAAATAACAGATTGGTGACCGGTTTCGCCTAAAGCATCATCAACAATGAGCAGCAGAAATTTAAAGGTGCAGACCCATAATGTGAAAAACATATCCCCCAATTATTCAAATATCTAACATAAATAAACCTGTAAACATTATGTACCAAAACATATATATGCGCTCCCCCTGACTTAATACAATTTGTTTAAAAGAGATATTAATACACAATATGATAAAGAACCCTGACTTATATCATTCAACAAGGGTACTATACATTATCATACACAGACCAGGTTCATATTTTTAAACTCTCAAGCCACACCCACTGGGAGTTAAAGGTACAGACTCAAAGCAGCTCTACTGGAGGGAATGAGTTATTCAGATTGGTAAACAGGCATATACCAGAGAGGCGATAAGATAGGCAGCAACAGTAGCCTTACATTGCTCACCAGACAAAATATTTTTTTGGATCAATACAGCATACTAAAGTTTTGATTGGTCTTATAGGTTACTTGGTTAATGTGTAGATCAAATTTTATGTGTTCATCAATAATGATTTCAAGTACTTTAGTGTGGTAGGCTATTTCAATTAATGTACCATCAGATTATTGAAGGGTAAGTGGATTGAGCATTGTTGACACAGGTTTAGGTGCAAAGATCATAACCTTTGTTATTTGGGGGGTATAGGACTAGGTCAGATTCCAGAAGCCAGGTTTCCACAGATGTGACTTTTTGAAGTTCAGAGAAATGGTGAGATGAACAGATCATGGTAGTGTCATCTGCATTCGGGATCAGAGTAACACTGGTTGATGTAGCGGGCAGATTGTTGATGAATATATTGAACTGAAGTGGGCTGAGGACTGATCCTTGGGGAAGATTGACTGGGATGTATAAGAATGCAGAGGAGGCTTGCAGCCATTTTCCACTCTGAGTTCTATGGTGAATATAAGATTTGAATCACAATGAGGCTTTGCCTGATAAGACTAACTCGGAGATTCTATAAAGGAGAAGGGGGTCTAAGACAGTATCAAAGGCTTTAGACAAGTTGAGGAATACTGAGGGGACTAGGAGATTTTTTTTCCTAAGTGTATTTACAATGTTGAGAAATGACAGGAGAGTTGTGTTGGTGCTGTGAAAAGTCTAGTAACCACACTGGCATGATGAGAGGAAATTGTGGTTGAGGAAGAAGAAAGCTAGTGGTTGTGAGTGGATAAATTTATCTAAGATTTCTGATAAGGGTGACAGAATAGCTATGGGTCTGAAATTAGAAATATCAGAAGATAGGCCACCTTTGTATAGTGGAAGGATTAAATATATTTTTCAAATAGAGGAAAAGTATGCTCCCTGGATTGATCTTTTAAGATAGAAACAGTGTATGTTATGCTTTTAGCTGCTAGTTTTACATATAATATGGGGATGTTATCTGAGACTGTGATAGTGACTTAGTTTTATGAGGTACTATTTTATGGTTTTCGTGGGGCTAATGTTGGTAGTTGTTTGTGGTATTATCCTTTTGCTAAGTGCTTCATGCTTTATTTTGTAGTTGTATGAGTTGCATGGTAGGCAGAATGAAGTGGGGGGGGGCTGTGATGAATTTGACTCTTCTGTGCCTGAGTTGGGCATCAGAATTTAGAACTGATGCAGAAAGAAGGCATTATTCAATAATGCTGTCCTGCAGAGAGGTCAGGAGAATAGCTCCTATGTGCGAATGAATTGATTTGGACGTTTAGTACTTTTGTCCTTATTTATAAACATAAATAACTTTAGCATGGTCTAGTTATAAACTTGGAAGGATGCAAAGAATGAATCTTTGTTGAAGTCAGAAATATTCTTGACAGGCTGTAGATTGCTGACTTGCTGTGTTTGGTTAAGGAGAGGAGAGCAAATACTGAATGGTGGTGACTTAGGATATCATCTCCATGAGTGATGTTGTTTGGGTTATTAGTTACTTTCAAGTCCAGTGCAACTGATGAGTTTGTGGATTTATTGTGTCTAGTTGTGTAGTTGAGCAAAGTTGAAAAGGTTTATACAGAGACGTTGATATGAAAGTATTGTGGAAGATAGATTAATGTTCACATTGAGGATAGTTTCAAGTGGTATACTGGAGGATAAAAGGAGAGAATTTATTCCATAATGCTTCAGTTTGAGACACCAGAGTATGGGATATTGAGTGCTGTTATACAAATGCAAGTTTGCATTGTTAACTTTAGGAAGGAGATCATGATTTCTGCCTTTTGAGAAAGATGGAAGTGATTTGTGGCGCAGAGAAAGCTTTAGGTTATTTTGGTAGAGTAGTGCAATGGTAGTCCATTTTTGTTTGTGCAGTAAGGCATAGTAAGCTGTAATGGGGTAGCAAAATCCCTTCAGAGCCTCTAATGGGTTTTAACCATGTCTCATGCTGCAGGCAGGGGATTTTATTATATATGTTCCGGGCATTTAGGTGAAAGAGTTTTAGTCTATTTATGCTTATTGATTGTTTTTGTGAGGTATTGATTGTTGAGGAGATTATGGGCACTGGGTTTGGGTCAATGGTCTCACTGAATAGAAATGAATTTAAAGTTGAAGGGAAGATGATTTTGAATGATTTTTGTAGTTTAGCAGTATATTAACAGAGGGGTAGCTTCATATGTTGGGAACATGGAGGAAGATAATAAGGTATCAGGAGATGAGGGAAACTGGTATGACAAAGATGTCAGAGTAAGACTAGGTGACAACGATGTCAGAGTAAGACTGGGTGAGAAAGGAAATGTCAGTAGTTGTAGAATTATTATAAATAGCCAAAGTATAGTGGATGATCTGGTAGTTTGTGAGCAGAGGTGGGATGAGAAAAAAGGCGTATTTTAAGGGTTGAGACTCTTTTTTTTATTTGAGGTTGTTTAGAAATTAGAGGTTGATTAGAAATTGGTAAAAAGGAAATCATTACTGGTTGGTATGCAACATGGTGTTCTTCTGATTGTAACAGACAGATAGAGAGAGAAGCTGGAATAATATACCACTGACAGAAATGTTTTTTTTACAAATATTTAAAGACATGTCTTGAGAATTCACCTGAAAAGCTAATGCTTAAAATAGATGGCATAAATTGTTGACAGCAGTATTATTAGTACTGAATTTTCTTTACAGACTCAATAAATTTAATTATAACAACTATTTCAGCTGATATTTTACAAAAGCACATTTACCCATCTAATTCTGAAGAATATGTCCTGCAGGTTGTTAATAAGATCAGAACGTATTGGTCTGTTTGGAATTAAAGTGCAAAGGTCAAGAAAGTTACAGGTCTATGTCTCACTTGTGTCTTTCGGCTTTTCCCAGTTAGGGGTCGCCACAGCGGAACTCCGGTCTGTTAATGATTGGCAGTTGATTTTTACATGCTGAGTTGCCAGCCCTAACGCACAACCTTCAACGAAGGTACACCCATTCACGCATGTCTCCACGGAGAAGACGCTCTAGCTGAGAGTCGAACCGGTCAACATCTTACTGTGAGGTGACAACGCTACCGCAGCACCACCACCACGAATAGTTCTATGTCTCACTAACTTGTAGTAATTAAATTTCCCCTTCAATGTTGAGAATTTTTCTAACTAATAACCATGGCAAAAGTATAACAAACTGTATTGTCATCAAAAGAACACTTTATAAGTTTAAACACATTTTAATAATTCTGTGAGCTTCCTAGTTGAAGTTGTTAGCAATCTGTCGATATATGTTTGTTCCACTTTATGAGAGGCAGTATACCACATTTTGGGAATGAAAGGTTGGAAGCTATGGGTGTTGGAAAAGGGTCTGTGTTAGGGTAATTTATTTTTAATATTTTTATGTCCATATTTCTAACTATTGACTGTATGGTTAGATGAGTTTACAGATGACACTAAAGTTGAAGCAATTCTGACTGATCTAGATGAAAAACAAATTTTTTGAATCCTTGTGGATTTTTTATTCATCTAAGCATCTGTGAACTATATTACTTTTCTTTCTAAGAAATGCAGTGTATTGCACTTTGGATTCAAAATTAGGGAATGTCCTTATTCTGCCAACCAGGCCAGACACAAAACCAGTAACCAAACAGTTGTACTAACATCAGCACCAGGTTGAAAATGTTAAAAACTACAGCAACAATTAAAATACAATAATGAATTGTTTTGGAAGTTCATGGGTTAAAGAGTTAGTATTCATAATTTTATTGAATATGATGAATTGATACAGCAACTTAGGATTAGCACCTCCTTTTCCCAGGTCTGGATGATACAATCTCAATAAATACTGTTTTAAAAATGTTTATAGCAAAATTATAAATTATCAAATCATTAGGACATAAATTAATTTTAAGTCAGCACCAAGTTCCTCTATTAATTTTTTTATTCATGCATTTTTAGTCTTTCATTTATAATTCTCCAAGTCACTATTTAAATTTTAAATACACACACACACACACACATATATATATATATATATATATATATATATATATATATATATATATATGGGTTCCATACACTAGATAAAAGTTTCACTAATTCGAAATAGTGTATGGAATGCTCACTGCAGCCAAAGTGCACTTAATCCAAAGTGCACTTACACGAAGTTCAGTACACCAAACGGGTGTTGTACTGAACTTCCGTGCAGTACTCATGGACCTTAGGGTTAGGGCATGGGTCATAGTAAGGTGATAGCCCATGGGGCTATCCCCTTATCATGAGCCGTGCCCTGACCCTAAGGTCCGTGATGACTGCAGCGCAGTGAAGGACATAACAATGTCCTCCACTATGGTGTGATAGTCACGAACCTTAGGGTTAGGGCATGGGTTAGGGTAAGGGGATAGCTTTTCTAACTATCCCCTTACCCTAACCCGTGCCCTAACCCTAAGGTCCGTGACTATCGCACCATAGTGGAGGACATAGCTTGTTTTTTATGTCCTCCACTGTGCTGCAGCGTTTTTGGTGAAGTGCACTTATGCAAAAGTTCACTTTCGTTAAAGTGAACTTTCGCAAAAGTGAGACTTCCTATTACAAGTTCGAAGTAGTGAACTTTCGTTCTTGTAATAGGAATCCATATGTGTGTGTGTTGTTTGTTTGTTTTACTACAATGTTTCAGTCATGAATTGATTAGATTATTTTTACTACCACAACATGTCTGGTAATTGCTTACACTCATTAACATATTTAATATTGTTATATGGGATGAAATTTTATTGAATGAAGTATTTCTGGTTATATCACTTTAACACGTATTAAACCAAATAACTGATAAAAATAAAAATAATAAACTCGGTGATAAACCAAACTGTGCTTTAATGCAGAGATTCAGTAAAAATCCAGTAAGAGGTTTCATCTTTTCATACACAAGACTTCTTCAGACTGAATTAAAACCTCTCACCTCATTTATTAAATACTAAAATATATCATCACATGACATTCCCAATTAATGTCTTAACCCTTTCTTTCTCAAATAGGCTACAAAATCTCCTCTGTTGTTTAGCCCAGGGGGATAGCAGGCATTTAACTTGTCATGTATATTCCAACCATCCTAACTCCTCCTCAGCATCCAACTTGATCTTATAGTCAGCAATATTTCCCAAAACCAAAAATTTAAAATTGATTTTACAACCCCCCCATTTTGTAATGTTTACCTAAAGCATTAGCTTCATTGCCAGTTTCCACAGCTCTTTTATGTTCATACATTCTTTTGAACAGCTCCCTACTAGTACGGCCAACATAGAATGCACTGTAAGACTGTCATGCAATTAGATAAACAACAAACTTTGATTTGCATGCGTAAACCTTGTTGACATATATTTTTACATCATTAATAACAATTTCACTGACTGATTTTTATTTCTGGTTATGTGTTATCCATATTTGCATCTATGAGCATTGCATATTCCTGTTTGCTGGATTTATTTATTATGTATCATGACTACTGCAATGATTTATAAGCTATTGGGGGAATTTTGTATTAGTTATGAAAAGGTCTGTTATATTTTACAAACAAGGTCAAAAGTGCTAAACTTCAAAATCAATTCATTCTGACATAGGAGCAATTCTGCTTACCTCTCTGCAGATTACATTATTGAATTACAGCTTCTTTCTACAGCACTTCTATACTGCTGTAAAGATCAGTGGTGCAGAAGCCTCACCATCTCCCTTCCACAGAATGGGTAAGCTGGCAATAATTGCTCACTACCGCTTTCCATACCAACTGAGGCATACTAATCATGTCCAGTCAGCCTGTTTGTAGTCAGTGGTTTTAGCTCTTTATGCCAAAGTATTTCAGAAATTGTCCTTGCCACTCATTAATTCAATGAGTAATTGTTTATTACCTTTGCAACTCAAGGAATATCCAGATTAGATGTGCTGTTGAAAACATTTAGCAAAAATTATCAAACTGTTCCAGCAATAAAACTATTGGTCTCCACCAATAAGCCCAGAAGACCATCAGGATACATCAAGCTGCCAAGTTGCATTACACTCAGCTGCCATTAGGCATGCGTGTACAACTTCTGCTAAAGGAGAAGAAAAAAAAAACAAACTATTTCAACAGAAAATGCAACATTTTTATTCCTTCATATATGGTGAGGCTAGATCAGCATGTACTGACAATGACTGTGGGCTACAATATAAATCTCTATTGAGATACAGTAAAATCCTTGGAAGTAGAATGGCATTTTTGCATGAGTTTTATACCCAAGTATCCTAATATAGTTTCCCAATCTGATCAGAAATAGGGAAAGTCACATATGGTCACTAATATACAACTTGCAAATCCAACATTTTAGAGAGGTTTTGTTCTTACAGCCTGGCACTACAGTAGGTTTCCTCCCAGGAGGGTATTTGATCATACCTCTAAAGGCCATATGAGTCTGATGTCCTGAATGTACCTATACTAAGTTCACATTACACATAGGGGAGAATGGCATTCTTAAATGTGTGCGTGCTGTGCTCAAGTATCTTATTAGAATTCCAGAATTATATGTGAGTACATCAAGTAAATTCAGCATTTCAGAGGGCTTTTATTTCTCAGTTTATCATCATTGACTCCTGCTTTCAAACATACACAGACAGACAAACATACACACACACACACACACACACACACACACACACACACACACACACACACACACACACACACATGCACCAGCACATGAATGCAACAAGGTACTACTAACATTTATAATACATGCAGACTAACTTCTCATTATATGAGAATTAAAACAAAATAATCTGTAACTTGTTCAGCCTACAATATCATGTATTTATAGAAGTAAAGTGCTGGGGTCAACTTCAGTATTATACTGCACTGAAATTCCTAAGGGTAGAATGGCAGTCTTAGGTGTATTTTGTAGATTGTTGATACTGCCTGAAAGTTCATCATGTAATATCAAAGAGGGACTTTGATATGGCCTTTTATACATAGGTACTGGATCCATTACTTTACAGGTATTCACTACCACAGTCTATTTTGCATTATACTCACTCTCCAATGGGGGTGCTATGTTGAATTTCTGTAAAGTGTGTAAAGTAGGATAATGATGATTAATTGTTTTATTGAGTTGTCAAAAGTAAAAATCCTAAAGAGTTCTCTTGATTTGTTTTCATTTGAAACATATCGTAGCTGACATGCCATAATCTGAAGCAACTAAGGTGATGTGGTCAAGTTCAGAATAGTGTTGCACTAAATCTTCCATGGATGGAATAACATTCTTTGTGCTGATGCTTTTTTTCTATCTGAGTGCACTGCTGTTACTGCCTGAGAGTTTTATAATCAAATCCCCAAGGGGGACTAAACTATACTCCTTTTATACTACAAAACCGGATACACAAAATCTTCACTGTCACAAGTCTGACATTTTTCATTTTATTTGATTTCCATTGTGGGTGCTGTAGTGAATTAATGCTCATTATACAATGTGGAATATTTTTTTTCTATTTTTTAGTTATTTTATTTTAAATTTGTCACTGGGGTAGTGCACTGACAACGAATGACAAATTTCAGTTTCAGCCCTGCTAGGAGAAAAGAGATTGTTAACAGATTACATGACAGTGATATACAATTATTAATAACAAAACAGGATAGAAGTAGTGTACACAGCAGTATAATACAATATTTACAATAAGCAGAAAAGAAAGTAGTAAGATATTCAAAGGGTAAGAGGATTAGAAATTCATAGTTTCACCAGTAGCTGGGAAATATCAATGGTAGATAAGATGATATGTTCTTCTGTGCGGAGTATGCATATCCTCCCTGTGGTCACGTGGGATTCCTCCAGGTGTTCTGGTTTCCTCCCACATCTCAAATACATGCTGTAGGTGGATTGGACACTCTAAATTGGCCCTAGGCATGAGTGCATGCATGTTTGTGCCTTCTGTGGAAGGTTGGGCACTGGGCTGGCAACTCAACACTGTAAAACTCCACTGCCAATCATGAGTGGATAGGTGATCTGCTGTGGTGACCCCTAACCAGGAAAAGCCAAAAGAAGAAGAAGATAAGGTGATATGTTGGGAGAATTGCAAAGGAGATTTGAAGATAGTTTAGTGAAATTAGTGGGACAAAGGAAATTAAAATTATATGATGTGGTTAAAAGAGAGGCACTGGCTTTTGGTGAGTTGCTGGAAATAGGCCTTAAGCTAGGTTTAGAATACTGAGTTGGCTGAATTGTCTGATTTGGAAGGGGGTAGATTCCCATAGTCTAGGTCCAAGTATGGAGAAGCAATTATCTGTGCAGCAGAGTTTTGTTTTGGAGGGTTGTAGTGTAGGTACAGTGTTTTTTCTAGCTTCTGAGGCTGTTTGTCTAATTAGTTTAGCTTCTAAAGAAGAGACTGCCTGGTTATTTAGCAGGTTGAATATCTGTAATCCTAATAAAAGGCCAACACTGTGTTTTATCAGGAGCCAGTCTGACTTTCCAGTGTTTTGCAGTGATGTCCATGTTTTGCAGAGAGCATAATGAATTTGCGTATTTTATTGATGATTGTTTGGATGTGTTTGTTGTTTCTTTTTGATGCAGATGCAAAAAAGGGGTGGCCATAAAACAGTTCAGCTAGAGTACTGCCTTTTCATATTGCTGTTTTGGTCACCTTGTTAAGAAAGGGGAGATTTTATTGGCACAAAATGGAAGTGAGTTAAACTTAAGCCAAATGCCTAGGTATCTAAATGAAGCAGCATTTTCTATGGATATATTGTTATGACCACAGTTTTGTTAAGGCTGTGGAGTTTTGTTACTCTTTTGTTTGGTCCCAAAAGCATGGTTCTATTTTTTTGTAGCTGAATACGAGGTTTATGTTATTGGTCCAGTGGATTAGTGAGAGGAAACTGAAAGGAGACTGACTGGAGATATTTTTGGAAATTAATGAGGGAGTGTTTGTGTGGGATAGGGCAATGTCATCAATGCATGCAATCAATGCATAGATAAGGTATGTCAAAGAAAAATTTGTGAAGATAGAGAATAAGAGGGGATAAGTATGGATCCTTGTTAAACCTCATTTTAAATGCTAGCTGACTGTGAGGAACAGAATGGACTTTGACATACAAGTGGTAATTTTGAAACCATGGTTGGGTGTTTTGGCTGATTCCTAATTTAACAAGGTGTTGAGGGAAGGTGGTGTGATCCATGACAGTAATGCCTTTGGTAAAGTCATTAAAGATGGCACCACTGAGTTGCCATTTATCCCTGTCCAATAGTATTTCACCAGTGAGAGTCCATAGGGTTGTTCATGTACTGTGTGTCTATATTACAAGATTGAATGCTTAGGTGATCGAACACCTAAACATCAAACTTGTAATATCGAACCCAAAAATGGCGCAGGAAAACATGTCAGTCAGCCATGGAAAAAAAAAATAACTTCACACCCAAACTAAATGGGGGGGTTCACCACCCACACCCCCCGACTTGGGGGTGCTGTGCCCCCCACACCCCCCTAACTAAATATACCAACTCCGAGATTACTCTACAGTAGACAAAATGGCAAAATCTGGTGAATGGCCAAGGGAAATCGTTCCCTGCGTTAAATCGGCCTTTCGCTGTTTTTTTGCTTTCGATATTATAAGTTCGATGTTTAGGTGTTCGATCACCTAAGCATTCAATCTTCTAATATAGACTCTGTACTCTGACTTAACCAGAAGCCATGTTTTTCTTTTTGGAAAGGATGTAATAGGTATTAATGTATTGGGTGAGCTGTAAATAGCTGATTTTCTCTAGAATCTTTACTAGTGTGAGTTGTATAGCTATTGGTCTATATTGAGAAATTTTGGTGGGGTTTGGTTGCTTGGGGATAGAGTTTATTATAGCTACTTTCCATATATCTGACACTGTATTTTGTGTAAGGCATATATTACATATTTGTTGCAGACAAATTCTAAAAGAGTCCCTATAGTAGAATATGAACCAGGGATGAAGGCTATCTGAACCTGGTGGACTGCTGTTCGTATTTGTTCAAGGAGAGGTTCTATGCCTTTAGATTTGATAAGTTTAATGTGAACTGATGCAATGTAGAGAGGAGGTTCGTGTAGATCAATGGCAGTTGTAGGAGGGTGAATAAGTTGGTAAACGCTGAGAGAAACTCAGATGGTGTGAATGTATGTATCATGTTTTGTAGATATGTTTGTACTTTACATTCAGAATTGTTTAGGGGAATTCATTCAGGAAATTTTTTTTTCTTCATGTGTAGGCTTTAATGACTTCTTATTGCTTGCTTTAAAAGGCTTTTGAGCTGTGTGTATCTTCATCTTTTGGTGGGAATTGGACTGGCTTTCTATGTATACTAGGAATCATCTTGGAGTTGTAAAAGTGAATTGAGTTCAATAATTATCCAATCGTTTTTTCTTTGGCCTGTATCAAGATGCTATTGGAATCTTGTTGAATTCTGATTATATTAGAGAGAGAGATTCTGTGGCTAGATTAGGGTCCTTTATGTTATGATGAATGACCAGTCTATTTTTAAAGGGTTTCTTTGAATTGGTTAATGTTGGAAACTGCCTTTGGGTGAAAGGTGATTAATTCTGGAGGAATTTTTAGGCAAGAGCTATGTATGTAGAAGTTAACCGGACACTGATCATTGATGAATAGTGGGTTGATATTAATGTCCGAGACTAGGAGGCATTGTCAGTGATGATTAAGTCTAAGAGGGAGTAGTTGCTTGTTCTGAGGTTAGGTAGGTGGGATGTTGTATTATATGTTTGCTGTTGTGGTCAGTTAAGATGCCTGTAATTTCATATTGGATGTAATGAAGCAGATTTAAGTTGAAATATCTAAAAGAATAATATTAGGTTAGTTACCTCTGTAGGAGATTATATTCTGGACAATGTTTTGAAAATGTTCTTGAGTAGATGAAGAAGGGAGCTAGGCTACTGAGAGCTAAAGGGGTTTCATTTTATTGGTGAGAATTTGTAGTACACTCCAATATGTGTGAATGTCCTTTACCTTGGGCTATGAGTTGCACATTTAGATGTGATCTCAATAGAACAGGAATACTGCCACCATTTCTTTGGCTAGGTACAACATCTAAGAAGTAGTTATAATGTAGGAAAAAGTGGTATAAGTATGGGTTGTCCTTTCTGAGTAGAGTTTTCTTTTTTCCTTAATAAAATATAATTATTGAGTAACAACTTCTCTAACAAAAAATATCAAACAGGAATAAATGAAGTGAATGTATTCAATACTTAAACATGAGTGAAGAGCAGAGTACTTCAAATTAAATAGTAATTGTTCACATTTACAAGCATTCAGTACATTATTAGTAATGATAAGTCATCTACAATTAACCCAATAAGATCATTTTTGCATCAACTTCCCTGTAGTATTTGGATATGACAATCCCTCATGAATTCTAGAACCCATCCCTCTATCGCTTTGATATCTGAGAAACGTTTTTATGCCCTGGTGATGTTCTTCTTCCTTATCAATAACAATGTGTATAACATGTTTTCTTGCTGTCTTTCTAAACAGAGTACAGGACGATAATCTGTCAGAAATAGTGCTGGGGTATTAATAACTTCACCTGAGCAAATTCAGTTGCATTGATCTTTGGATTTCAGTTCTGAGGTTCAGTAATGCTGGGCAGTCCAAAACTATAAGACTCTGGGCTACACGTCTCCGGTGTCACATCTCCATAATAATGGAGTAGATATTGGAAACATCTGTATTAGCCTAAATGGTGTATAAAAATATTTGAAGAGACTTTGCCACCCAAACAAGTGGAAATGTCTAGCCGTTGTAGCACAACTGAGAAGAATATACATAAGATGAATGCCCACTTCTCAGAAGGGATTTGGATTTGGATGTTAAGATCTCACTCTCAGGATGGTGTAAGTTTATCAGTACGATGGGATCTCAAGTTTATCAAGATCTAATATATCTTACATGAGATTCCCTAATGTTAACACAGAACTATACTCAGGGAGGCCAATCCTTTTCAGGGACAGAACCAATTTTTATACTGGTGAGTCTTTTAATCAGGGTTTAAAATCAGGCTTTAGAATAGATCTTCATCATCCTCTGAATTGCCTCACAGTTTCTCTGGCAATCTTTTCAAGCCATCAGTTAGTCTTCTAATCATAAATGTTCCCAGAATTATAATATTGGAAGCTTATTTAAGTGCCATATCAACCCTCACTGTATGGAACACCAGATTCAAGCCAGTCAGTAAACCAGTTTGTTGTTTTAGTTTCCTGAAATTCCCACTGGACTAGTCATACACAGACACAATTTGTTTTGTACCTCCTTTTAAAGGAACCTCCCCAATTTCTTTTAAAACTGTTCAGTCCCCCAATTGGCCAACTAGTATCTCACCCATAAAGAGGAGGAAAGTCCCCAGTCACTATAATTATTAATTTTTACTTTAGCAGAAATAATATATAATAAAGTGAGATTGGCCCAAACTTCCATGTAAGGAGGGTAATGTGAGCATGTTTCAACTTATTCTAAGCTCTCTGCCATCCCATAAATAGTTAGTGATAAGCCTTTTCATGCCTTGGGAAAAACTCAGGGAAGAACACAGTATTCCTTTTAAAGAATGAAGAAGGAAAGGAAGAAGGGAAGCTTATACTTTGAATTTTCTTCTGTAGATCTATGCAAAGGCCTTACCACTTTCTAAAGTATTCTTTTGCCTAAGTAAAAATAGCATTATCAAAATCAAGGATTGTCTTTTGTAAAGTGTCAGAGAGTTGTCTATCTAGATTCAAAATGTGGTTATTCTCTCCCTAAAAGGTGGGACTCTCTTTGAAGAGGATCCATTGGAATGTAGTTGGCCTTTGTGATTTCCATTTTGTCCTAATTAACTTTGTATCCTGCAAACTTAGCAAAAGTATTTAGCTAATGAAACACCTGAGGGATGTCTTGGTTTGAGGAGGTTAGATGTAATAAAAGGTCCTCTGCATATAAAGAGAGTTTTATATATTGAGCTCCAATTTGATAACCCATAATGTCAGAGTTCCTAAATCTAATGGCTAATGGCTCACTATACACAGAAAATAAAAGCAGGGATTGCGTGATTTCTCTCATTAAGGGAATATGGGGGAGGGTGGAGTTTGTCAACTATCTTTATTCAGGCAGAAGACAGTGAGTAAATAGTTTTGATCATTATTAGAATCTCCCAGGAAATCCCATCATCTCCATTTCTTGGATTAAAATGTTCCACAAGCCCTATAAAACAATTTCTCAATATCTGAACAACTTAAAAGTAGCAAGCTGCTGACTTATTAACATGCTTGGATATTAAACATGTCTTAAAAAGATTATCAAAAAGCAGACTGCCCTCAGACAAATTCAGATTGATCATAATGTATCAGAGAGCAGAAGAGTCTAGAAGGTCTTACCACTCATTTGGCCATTAAAGCTTATAATCATGGCTCAAAACTAAGACTGGATGGTATACCCTGGGATACGTAGAGTCTTTACCAGGCAGCATGATGACAGAAGTAACTTCTTGTCTCCATGAAGGTGGGGCCTCCTGAAACTGCAAGACTTTATGTGCCATATGCACAATTTCTTACCAAGAGGTATGATTCCAAGGGAATTCTGTCTGGGTGGGAATCTTGCCTCTAGATTGTCTAGATAGAACCAATCTCACTTCTTAAAAGCAAAAGCAGCTTTAAAAGCCTGCCTCTCTGTATATGTTAGGTACAGTAAAACCTGGAATTGAGACGTTTCTGTTTGTTGATGTATATCATGTGAGTTTGGGGGTTTTCTATAGGCATTGGAAAAAGCCAGAAAAGTTTTTAGACCCTCCACCAGGTAATGCTGTAGGAACCCAGAGTACTAGGTTACCCCTTTTTAGTCCAGGATTGGGTTATACCTGTAATATCTAGACTGTGTTGTAAAAGTAGAATGTTCTTCTGGTCAAGTTTACTTCAGAGACATTGTGCATTTCTTAGCAGACACAAGAGTGTGGAGGAACCAGAGCTGAGCTCAATATTGCTTCGTAGAAGTTGTTTTAGTTTAATGACCTAATGACCGTGAATCTGTGGGGGGGGGGTAAGTAGTTTTACTGGGCTTTTTGTGAAATGAGAAAGAGTTAAGGAGGCAGGGAGAGGCATAAAGGTCCCTGTGAAGTATTTGAATATTAGAGAAGTGGGTGGGACCTAAATGAGGGCAAGGGCTGTGTCAGAGTATGAACATACCTCTCAACCTCTTAGCTCAACAAATCTGGACAAAGCCTGGAATAATGGGGGGACAAAGGCCCAAAAATAGGGACATATTTTAAATACTGCTCTTATAACCTTAAAAGTTGCTTGAATAGCTGGATTTGTATTAACATGCATTGTCTGAAGGATATGAAGTCTGAAACTCGAGCATGTCATTTTTTAGTCACTTCAATCTTCATTGATTTGCCAGAAATCCACAAATTGTTAAGGAACAGACCAAAAGTATGAGACAAAAATCCAGACAGTTTAGATATATGAGAGTAAGTGTTAAGTAGGTCAGGCTCTGTGATGAAAAGTGAGGATATGTGGAAGGAAATATTGGCGGTTTGTGGAAGTATGTGGTTTAATATAATGTTGTGTCTACCAGGCAGAATATTATTAAGAGTAATGTAGTGTACTATTGACTGCTCTGAGGTTCATGGCAGTTGTGTGTGACGAATGCTTAGTTTGGTAATGCTGAGAGTTATGTGAAGTTGGAGTAGAGTTTGTGGAAGTGGTGGGAAAGCTAAAAAAATTAGATTTTTTTCTTTCACCAGGATAGTGTATTAAAGGTTTTGGTTATTTATAGAAGTGGTTGCATTTAATAACATGTGTAGCAGATAGAAGTAGGTTTGACTACATGGTAAACTGAAGTTTGAGGCAATGTTTATATGCCTTTTCATTAATGAATTTTGCAATATAGATTGTTATGGTGCCTATATTCCTAAGAGAGAAGGGAGAAGTGGAGTAAAGTCGGAGGAGACCAGCAAAGCAGGAGTCATCTCCTGAGTTAGTCTGCCTGCGCATGTTCAGAACACCAGGAACCTCTGAATCTAGCAGCACAAAGTAAGTAAACTCAAAAATCAGTGGATTAAATACAAAAATCCATATGCCATCCTTTATTTTATTGTGCTGCAAAGGAATGCTTCAACATGAGTTACTCAATAAATGTGTATTAACACACTTTGGTTTTAATATCAGCTTAACCAGCCGGTTGGAATATTTTCACTTACAGGGAAGCAGGTTCAGAAATAAATCTTACATATTACTTAATGCAAAACACTACTGAGCTCCATAGTTAGGAATAAGAGGTTTACAAAATCTTATGCAATATTTACAAAGTGAAAACAAGTGTTCACACTCTGCCGCTACTTCCGTTTTTTGAAACATTTGCTTTACAAAGGAAGCTTTCTGTACCTAAAGTACATGTTCTTTTGCTGATTTGCTCATATTTGTAGTACATTTGCTGATTAGAAAATGTAGTTAAACACTAGACATGTTTTGAGAGCGTGGTTGCCACTAGTTACTGGTCAATCTGCAGCAGTTAATGGTATTCTAGCAAACCTTTGGATATAAGAGTACAGTTAAAGAACGTTGAAAGAAAAAAATACATATCAAATATATATGTAAAAAAGGGGGGCGAGGGTACAGGGTATGGGATACAAGCTAATATACCAATGAGAAGCTTCAGAGATAATGAACAAGTATTACAAATTAATGCAAGAGCAGAGAAAAAAAGGATGTACTAAGTAATGCAGTTTGCAAATGCCTATAGCATTGGATAAATTTCAGAACAAAATCTATGCTACATTTTTATCTCTAGCAATTTACAATTAATCAGTTTTATGCATAAATTAGAAGCTCAGTGCATCAGAGCATAATACAAAATAAGTATTTGTACACAACATTCTGTTTCAGAGCAACAAAAGTAATATAAGCATGTGGGGCATTGTTTACGAAATGCAACAAAGCAGTACAATTGTTTTTCTTATGACAACCACGTGTCTAAACTCTATACAGTTAAGGCACTAATATCAGAGATTAACCAACCAATCTCAACCATTTCAAATGTGATAGCTAACAATGTTTTTATTGTCAAGAAATAAATGCATATATTGCAATCAGTACTGTAAGCTCTCACTCATGGAAAGATCATTTTTATACAGAACAAGAGAGACTTTTTTAAACACCTTTATTAAATTATTATTGAAGACATAGGCAAACATACATTATCAAAAATGAAAACAAACAATTTTAACATTTTCCATGTAAATACAAGATACATCACATATATTTTCTTTGCTACTATCATCAGTGCAGCATTACAAAAAATTGCCAAATTCCTGCCTTCCTTTAAACTTCAGTCATCCTTCTCCTAAGCATTATTATGCCTGTATTGTTCCCACATACAGGTGGGAATTCAATAAAGCTTACACAATAATTTTTATTTTGTGAGCATTGTGGAGCAATGTGTACACAGGAGCAACAAGTTTGAGATTCAGTAAGCTCCATGTGGTGGTGCGCAGTCACATGCAAATATGGAAACTTATGTGGAATGCAAATTTCAGCATAAGTAGCTGAAATATATGCTAATTAAGCAAATTGACATGATTGAGTGATCCAATAAACTAAAATGAAAGCGTGTAGACTCTGTGTACGTGTCGCCAGTGTACTCGGAAAATTTCCGAGGATGGGAGTCTACACGGAAATAAGGGCAAGTAAAAGTCTTGAACTATTGACCGAACTGACTCTGACAGGTAACAGCACACATATTATGGGATAAGTACACACTGTGGATGCTCAAAAATCATTCTCCCTAAAAAAATGTCACTATAACCGCCATTACATAAATGCACCTTTGGTCCCCCACCCTCAAATGAGGAATAAACTTGTATCCAATGAAGACTGCTAAAATGTTCAAAACGCATGAGACAGAGTATTGTAATATACTCTTACCATTATGTAATATGTATCACATATTTAGGCAAAGTAATACCCTGCCTTGTGTTTACAACATTGGGCTCCCATGCAGTTTTCCTGTTTACATGGCTACTAACCATGTATATACCAGGTTGTCAAAATTATCATTATGCAACTGAGGCCAAAACCCAGTACATTTGTTGACTCACAAGAAAGAGTAACCCAGTAGGGATGTTCACATCATGTAGGCACCTACACTGTGTTTTGTTTCCAATGGACGTCAACAGAGAGTGATGACATCAGGGAGTGTGTCAGCTTCCTTTTTTTAAATTTTTGTTAATATGTTTGCTCATTGGTGTGCTAGTTTTAGTGCACTTATTATGTAATTATTGCTGTGGCAGTATGTGTGTGTAGGGCTGTAGTCTCAAGGGTCGTGGGTTTGAATATAGATTGTACAAGCTTTTCTTCATGTTTTATGTTCTATTTTTGCGTATCAGGAAAACAGAGATAAAAATATGAATTTTGCTTATCTTATTTATGTGACTGTGCATGGATCTGCTCGAAGGTGCACATAGCACACTACTGAGCACTCAGCAGGTGTGTTAAATTCATGCTAATTACAGCCTAAGGAGGTGAATTTATTTATTTATTTATTTTACATTTGTTAACCGGGCTAGTCTAGCTGGATACATATCCTTTTTCAGTAGAGGCCCGAGGAGAAAAGCTCCAACATAGTAGTTAATACAATTTAAAAAACAAGTAAAAAATAATGTACATTTTCCAAAATACACGATGATTGAGAAATTTTACATAGTTGTTAAAATGACAGCAGAGCAATCAGAAGGTTATACATAGCTGAAGTATCTTATAAACAAATAGTAAATAGAGAATTACAAGAAAAATAAACATGTTTGCCATTTGTTGATAGATTTTGGACATTTGGAATGGGTTGAGAATATATATTTAGTCAGGTTCACGACATGGGCATAGCCATTGTGTTTTGAGATATTCTTTTAGGTTGTTTTTGAACTGATGGTGTGAGGTTGTAATTCTAAGGTAGTTTGGCAGGGAGTTCCACGGCTTGCCAATGGAGTTGGCAAAGAGGGCATCACCACCTGAGTTCTTAGCTTTGATGGTTCGGATCTGGGTGCTGTTGGATGATCGAAGACTATTAAGGTTAGTGTATGGGGTCAAAATGCTAGCTAGTGAGGGAGTTCTATCCGGTTGGTTGATTATTTTGAAGGCTTCAGTGAGTTGGTTAAGTTTGGGAAGATTTGGGAGTTTCAACCAGCCAAGTTTCCTCAGGTTGAGACAATGGTGGGTGCGATAAGGGGATCCAGTTATAAATCTAGCAATGTGGTTGTAGGCAGTAGAGAGCGTGTTAAGTTCACGTTTGTTGAGGAAAGAAAGGACTGGGGAGGCATAGAGGAGGGTGGAGAGAAGATGTGTGTGGGAAATAGTTAATTTGGCAGTCGGGGTTAGATAGTTTTTTATTCTGTACATGGATCCTAGTTTTTTGTTAAGGGATTTTACAGTTTGTGTAATGTGTATGTCAAATTTGAGTTTATGATCTATAGTTACACCTAGTAATTTGGTACTGGCGACAGGGGTTATGATAGTCCCATTGTTGGATTTAACATGGAAGGTTGTATTGTCGTTAATTGTGAGTTCTGTTCCTAGGGTTGAGAAAACATTGGGAGAAAATAGTAATAGTTTGGTTTTAGTTGGATTAAGTAGGAGTTTCAGGTCGGTGAACCATTTTTCAACTAGAGAAAAACAGTGTTGAGTGGTAGTTTGGAGATTTAGGAGAGAGACATCAGAGCAGATCAAGGTGGAATCATCGGCGTACTGGATGCAGGTGGATTTAGGGATGACTGAGTGTAGGTCATTTATGATAATGGAAAACAGAAGTGGACCCAAAATTGAGCCTTGAGGAACGCCAATGGTATTGGGGAGTAGGCCTGATAGTCTGTTTTTCCACCGGACAGCTTGTTGCCTACCAGTGAGGTAAGCCTGGAACCAGGTTAGTGCTGGGGTGTCCAGATGTAGGGTTGCAAGGTTGTTTAGAAGGAGCTGGTGATTGACCATATCGAAAGCTTTCGATAGGTCAAGAAAGAGGGCGGAGGATATTAGTTTGTTATTACGATTGTTATTAATGGAGTCGACAAAGGAAAGGAGGGCCGTGGTGGTACTGTGGTGGGGGCGAAAGCCGTGCTGGGAGTTGGACAGGAGATGATTACAGGTTAAATAGTGAAGAAGTTGTTTGTGGATGCATCTCTCCATGATTTTCGCTATTGGGGACAGTATAGCTATTGGTCTATAGTTAGATATTGAATTGATAAGAATTGCATCTTAATTAGCCAAAACCACACAATGTACCTATTCAACAAATGTATAAAGTATCCATGTAGCCTGCAGTCTTATTTCCCTCAATACTTCAATACCATTGGACTAGAGACTTGGACATTTTAACTGAGGTAATGCTAGGGGCTGCTTCAGCTATTCTACATCTGTATGTGCTATAAGCTGAAGCCAATGCTGCTGGTGCTGCTGACAAAAGGCCAAGGCTGAGAAGGAGAAGAATGTTCAGGCCCAGGTTAGTTTCCAGATGCTACATGAGCTGGAGATTCTAGAGCACTATAGGTTGAACAGGGACACATTACAAGAACTCTCAGAGCTCTGCCGCACTCAACTCATAGCCAGAGCCAACCAAGGGTAACCCATCCCAGTGGGAACTAGGGTATGTGTAGCCCTTAGAATATTTGCTACAGATATCTTTCAAAGACCAACTGGAGATATGATGGATGTGTCACAGGCATTAGCATCCAGGATCCTCCACCATTTCCTGGATGCCATACTCATACATGCCAGTGAGCACTTATATTTCCCCTTCTGCTGAGGAGAGAGGCAACAATATGCAACATTTCTACCATTTAGCACACTACCCTGAAGTACTGGGTGCCATAGATTGTGCTCATGTACACATCAAGGCACCACCTGGTGAGCAGGTTAGAATCTACATTACCCACCACTCCATCAACTGCCAAGTCATGTACAATGCTCAGGGGATTATCCTGAATGTGTGTGCTGGCAACCGTGACAGTTATCATAACTCCCGTATCTGGCAAACATCGCAACTGTACCAGATGTTTGTTATGGGGGACATCCCACAGGGTCATTTACTGGGGGGATGCTGGCTACGCCCTGGAATCATGGATGATGACACCCATCAGAAGTGCACACACACCCATGAAAGAATGCTATAATGAGGCACATGCTCAAACTAGAGATATCAGAGAGCATGTGTTTGGGCTGCTGAAGTCATGCTTCTGGTGCCTAGATATAACTGGTGGAACCCTGTAGTATAATCCACACACATGTAAATAGATAGTCACAGTATGTGCTATTCTCCAAAATCTCATCCTGCAGAAACAGCTGCAGCAGGATCAGCAAGGAGAAGGGCCACACATCCTCCCATCAATGCCTAGGTCACAACAGCCACAGTCAGAGGAGGACTCTGAGGAGGAATCACCAGCTGCTGTCCCTGTAGGCAGACAATAGCAGTGCTCAGTATGCCCTTGCTTTGGCTAAGAGACAACACATAGCACACTCACTCACCACCTAATACATTTCTCCTACTCACATACATATATAAAAAATTATACCAGTCATCTCACACAACTTTCACCTATCCATGTATTGGCTGTGTACTGCGTGCATCAGACAGAGTCAGCCCTAAACTAAAGGTGTCAACTGCTGCATTTGCAAGGTAAGTCCTGAACCTAGACTGTATTCCTGAAGATTATTATGACATATCCTTGTATCTCTTAACTTGGTATACTAAGCAAATAAATAATGGTGGATTTCTACAGAAATTTCATTAACATGGGACTGCAGACTCTTATTTTGCTAATATGTGTCCATTTGTAATTAGTAGGCCTCAGGTATGAAACATTCACACAGTCATACTGCTGCAGAATACTGGTAAATCATTCAAGAGCGATGGTAGAAAGTGAGGCTACACACTGCAGTTTCTGACTTTAGACTTCAAACCCACAGTATATGCGTGTTTATGCTACAGTTAATATCCTCTCACATTTTAAGGACAAGTATATAGAATTACTTATACATTGCATGTGTTAGGTAACTGATGAATCACCAACAAACACACACATTAATATGTATATTTGTAACCATAATTTTGGCAGGTTGTATAACTATTAACTGCTCTATGTCCAAATATAATGCAGATAATTACTTGTACAATATACAGTCCATGGTTTGATAGCAGTGTACATTCTTATGCAGTTGGTTTTGTGAGAAAGACCCTAGTTGTGTGCTGGCAAGCTGCTTCTGTGACAAAGAGGACTAAGGCAGCCATCCTGTTTGCTGAAGCTGTATTGGTGTGAGGGTTCTAATCCTGACATTAATAGACATTTTGGATGTGTACTATCAATTGGTAGTGTGCTTTACAGACTTTGCTTATGTGTTCCATACTTTTAATATATATCCTCTTTGCCTTGCTTTAATTTCACATTTGCCAATGCACCATGTCTAGTAAATATTTTAAGAAGGCTTATCTAGTTTGTGTGAAGTATAGCATTGCAGAAACAAGGAAAAGCTACATAAGATATATGTCAGACTGCCAACATCTCTCTCTCTCTCTCTCTATATATATATATATATATATGTGTGTATATATATATATGTGTGTGTGTATATATATATATATATATATATATATATATATATATATATATATGTGTGTGTGTGTGTGTGTATATATATATATATATATATATATATATATATATATATATGTATGTATATATATATGTATAAAATATATATATATATATATATATATGTATATATATATATATATATATATACACACACACACACACACACACACACACACAGGTATAATATGTTCTTATTGGTCTATATGTTTCATTTCCATTGTCTGACCTAAAACTACATGTGGAAACATTACAAACATAGTGCACTTACAGTCCACTCATTTGTTTCCCCACCACCAACCACACCAGCAATCAGTACAACTTTGGGGGTCTCCTTAATTTTTCAACACATATATCAACCACAATACAAAGTGTAATATATATAATGTTGTGTGCTCCGTCATTGACAGGGCCCTTTGGTGGTGCTTACAAGCTTCGTCTGCCAAACTCAAGCAGCCAAATATGCTCAATAAGGGTACTGGTGTTGTTACACAGCTAGGCTTCTAAACAGTATACTTTTGTTAGGCTACTAGCCTTAGATGATACTAAGAAGTGATGTGTCTATGCAGGCCTCCCAAGCTGTTGTTCCCACATGGCTTGCTGATGTCATCTACTATAAGTTCACCCACAGTCTTATGTAAACCAGACTTGTTCTGTGGTGCTTGAGTTAAGTACTGCGTTCTGTAGTCTGTACACTTAGATAGATAGGGGTTCTATTCTCACTGCAGTCAACTGGGTATGTGTGTGTCCATAAAGAAGAGTGGAAGTGTGTATCTCTAATTGACTTCTCCAATAACATGGTTTTTCAGTGTTTTGGTGCTTGCACAAAAATCCATTGCAAGCAGGTCTCCAACCTCTTGTCCCCAACATGGCCTGCAATGTCATCTACTGTAAAATCACCTGCAGTCCTGCTAAAATCAGACTTGTGCTGTGGTGCGTGTATTACGTACTGTGTTCTGTAGTCTGTGTAATTAGGTATGAGTTCTATTCTCAATGCAGTCAGCTGGGGAGGAGGTGTGTGTCTGAGCTGTTACTGGACATTACACAGAGAGTGTTTTATAGCAGCCTATGGAACACTGTTCTATGCACATTCATCATGGCATTGTTGTCCTGTAGTCTGTGTACTTAGGTAGAAGTTCTATTCTCAATGCAGTTAACTGGGAGGAGGTGGTATGTGTCTGAGATGTTAGTGGACATCACACAGATAGTGATCTACAGCAGCCTATGGAACACTGTTCTATGCACATTCATCATGACATTGTATATAGCCATCATTATGAAGTAAAAGCCGTACAGTATGCCCAGCTATTGCTTTTACTTAAGAAAAAAGTATAGTTCATTTTATTTGTGTTGCTATGATTAATTGTGGAAAATATCGTGCTGCTTTTGACTTTGTTGCCTATGTAATGTTATGAACAAACAAATTGTGAATTACTGTTTTTATTCTGTTGCAGTTGTGTTGCCCACACTATACACTGGATTCACACGGGACAAATCCAATTCAGTTCATCTATTGATAAGTAAACATCATGACACGTGATTTCTGAGAAAACACCACTGTACCCTTGTGCCTGGAGTGTATACTTGGACTATATATTTGAGGGTAACTGTTTCTGGTCTCATTTTAAGCTTTAACAGTGTTTCATTGTCTTAGCTGTTCTGCTTTTGTTTGTGTGCAGACGGCTTAACTCTTTGTGGTTGTAGATGTAGACAAAAACAACACAATTATTTTCCATTACAATCAGCCAATGATAATTAGCACAGCAGATCTTCAACAGCTCAACACTGTTGGTCAAAGTTCAGTTAAACAAGCAGTAATGTCACATCTTATATCTCCACAACAGAACTATGGATCCCACTTTGGATACACCTCCCACTATACACCCCATATGTTAGTCCCCCCAAATAGCACCATATCACATACCCCCATCCTTTTCTCATTCTCTATGCAGATATCAGGATAGCACATCACATTATAATTGTCTTCTGCTAGCCTAGTTGACATGTTTTTATTGACTCAGTACAGATAATGCCTCAAGCCTGTACTATGACATAAATGAAGTACCACCATGGGTGGAGGTACTTTCCAGCAACCTACAGGAACAGCAGAGACATCCAAAACACAAGCATGGTACCCCTAACATTAAACACAAAGCACACAATACACATAAAAAAGGAGCACCAGTGTTTCACCTAGGAAGTGCCTAAGGCAATAGTTTCTATTGCAAATGTTGTCCTTATAGTTGATTGTACAGTGTGCCATATACCCACCCCATTCTCCAGCTTAAACAAGGTGAAATTTAGGGTCAGCTGTGTGGCACAAGTAGTTGTTACATCACACATGCAATTAAGTCTCACCACAACAAGTCCCACTATTAATCCATCATAGCTGGTGTTGGTATGCACAACTTGAGACATATTTCTAGGCAATATATGGAGACAGACATGACTGAGCTCACCAAATATTTGTCCCAGGCATGTATGCCTCTATGTTTGACCAGCACTACAAGCTCACCTAGGATGAGATAACAATATAAAGAACAAATCATCTTCTGAAATTGGTTATGTGTCTGGTGTCATTTTAAGGGGCTTCAGTTCCTGTCAGTGTAGGATGACATTGTGGCAAGACCATGCTGCTTGTCAAGACATGGACTTCACGTAGCACCTCTAGGCTTTTGTTTGCTGGCTAAAGCACTTGCCTCCACCATAATGCCTTTATTAGGCAAGGTCACAAAAACAGAAGTTGCTATGTAAAAATATATAACTCCAACAAAGTAATGGTCATGCTGCTAAACTGTAGGAGTTTGGAAATACAATTTTTGGAAAACAAACCACTGAAAAATCCACAGAGAAGCAGCCTCAGTCCAGCACTGCACACAGCCCATGTTTATTAATATTATGAGCGCTTTCGTTTGGTACAATACCAAACTTCTTCAGAAAAACACATGTAACACAAAACATTCAACTGTTATACTTTAAAATTCATCATGTGTTCAATTACCTGATCCAATTCCAACACTAGTCACGTGGTTTGCCCTACAAATTACTTAAAGACATACATATTTTATATGCTATAAAGCTGAATTAATTGTTACATAAAACTTTTATGTTAATAAAACATTATTTTACATATATTTTAAAACCATATTCAAACATAAAACCATTAAAAATTAAAAAAATATTTAATAGTTATTTGTTAGCATCCCTGCTTTACCTATCTATTCAAGCTCTTTAACTTTAGTATGGAAGTAATTGAACAAACATCATTTAACCCAGGTAATACATATGAATGGCAATGTAGTTGCCAAACTAATTCACATGCTTCTAATTTTAAAGATGCAGCCCCCCTCCCTTCTTTTTGGATTTGGTCAATAATCCTAAACTTAAACCAGTGTCCTGGATGTTCTTTTACATGGTTTGCTAAAGCATTTTCTAACTTTTCTTTCTTTATAGCATAGAGATGTTCATAAAGTCTCTCTCTCAGTTTCCTATCTGTCTTCCCTATGTAGAAACTGGGACAATGTTGGCATAAAGCTATATAAACAACTCCACTAGAATTACAAGTATATTTATGTCTTGTCTCATACTTTCTGTCTCTGATGGTGAAGGAACTTCCTATGTCAATGTACTTGCAACTAGGGCAAGATTCGCATTTGAACATGCCTTTAATTCTACTATTAGGTAAATCCTGAAAATTTCAAATGTTCTTAAAATTCAAACCTATCTTAAAAACAAATTTTGGTTTCATATTACTAAAATTATCGCAAACTGTGTCTGTAGCTAATAAGGGCCAATTTTTGATTGATTACATGATGAATTTTAAAGTATAACAGTTGAATGTTTTGTGTTACATGTGTTTTTCTGAAGAAATTTGGTACTGTACCAAACGAAAGCGCTCATAATTTTAATAAATGTGGGTTGTGTGCCGTGCTGGACTGAGGCTGCTTCTCTGTAGATTTTTCAGTATTTTGTTTTCCAAAAATTGTATTTCCAAGTTTGTTTGGTGGTGTGAAGCATGACTACAGAAGACATTATTGGTACACCTAACAACAATATTAATAGTAATGAAAATGATACTACTATGAATCAAGAGTCTGAACTTGTTAAATTGACTCAAGTCAGTTTATTAACAAAAAAAGTGGATCTGTCAGCATTGGTTTGCCCAAGAGAAATGGACAATGTGATAGCCAACAATAGCGATGAATGCAGGGTGCCTTCATCTCAGACTTATGAAAATCGTAGCTCTCAGGAAACGAATACACGAGCTATGACACAAGGTATGGAAAATGGACATGAATCAGTTACTGATGCACCTATTTTAAGTGAATGGTTAAATGCACCAACTTCCCTGCAAACAGAAAATATATTCAATACAAGTAATTTAGGCAGCTCTTCTTCAAAGGATATGATAACCAACAATTTAGATATCCATGACTACAAATCTTTGAAGTTGAAAAAACTTCAACTAGAAATGTCATATTTTCAAGAGTGTTTAAGGAGACAACAAGTACCAAAAGGACTTAGAATCTGGCGTTACCCAACTGGGTTAGTGAGAAATTCCCCCTTTCCTTTGGACTTAATAAAATTGTTCGATAAGCAAGGACTTGAACTGTTGCAAATGTTAATAAAGCACTATCAGCTTATGGTTGAATCTCTTGTAAGGGAAATAAATATTATTGATACACAAATTAAAAACAACCAAGACTTTGGAAGATACAAATACGAGTAATCACATATTTTTTTCTAGCATTGACAGTCAAATTTTGAAATGTAAAGCAACTAAAAATAAAAAATTAGCACGTGATAATATAGAATATAGTAATGGTTCGGCATATCCACCCCCCACCATTGTCTCAACAGTGGAACAACCGAGGTGACGTAGATATAAACAACTCAAATCATAGTAACAGGTTTTCTGAAGATGATGAAAGCAGTGATGATGTAGCAGGCGACGTAACATATGTTACAGTGGTTCAACAATCCTCAAATGGACCTGGAGTGTTAAGGCGAAGCGAACATATCCAGAACTTAAGGAACGGCCCTCAATGGAAACAACAGAATAATGGTAATTCTAACACTTCAAATTACCAGCATCCTGAAAATTCAAATAACCAGAACAGTAATCAACGGGATTTTCACCAAGGGGGTTACAACAGGAGATACAACTATCAGAACCGATGACAGCATCAGAAATAGCCGAAACACTAGGTATTCCACTTACTATAGTTGAGACTGAATTGGAAGGTGAGGAACATGTCAAAATAATAACAAATGCTGAGCGTGACTTTAACATATATAATTATTCAGACTTTGAAATTGACTGCCAGCTAGATGATTTGTTATCAAAGGGCTTGTCATTTGTTCCAACTTGCCGAGGAGACATTGCAAATGCATTAATTGACTTAAAACCTTTTACAAGGAAGGTTAATTCTAAATTAATCTTCCATCAAAATGAAAATGTAAGTGAATTTGTGGTTCTAAGCACTTATAATCCACCTTTAGCTCCTATTATTTCCACATTCGAAAAAATATGTGAATTAGACATTAGAAATGTATTCACTCGTGATGGAATGGGACATAATAGATATAAAAATATGTCTACCTTAGAATATGATTTAATAAACTACTTGAAATTCCGTGGGGTAAGGGTTATGAAACCTGACAAGGGAGGTGGTTTGGTATTCATGGAAAAAAGTGATTATGTAAGACAAATGGCATTGATGTTAAGTGATGAAAGTAATTATGAAATAATTTCACTGAATCAGTTAAATATTGCCTATAATAGAACTAAAATGTATACTAGTGATTTATTTATTGAAGGTAGAATTGATTTGAAAGTACATAACTATTTTTCTATGCCTGCACCAAAAATACCAGTGATCTTTGGGATTCCGAAGATCCATAAAGATTTACAGAACCCCCCCTCTAAGACCCATAGTGAATAGTAGACAATCTTTGACATATCCAATAGCACAATATGTGGACAGTATATTAAAGAAATACATAGTCAAAGAATCACATACATGCAAAGATTTGTGGTCTTTCTTGAATGATATTAATGCTTTAACATACAGTGAACATTATGCCTTTTTAACTGTTGATGTGAAATATTTATACACATGTATACCCCATGAAATAGGTGTTGAATGGGTTTGCTCAAAATTGAGAAGTAGAGGTGCCACAAACCTTGAGTTGTTGAACATATAGGAATGTTTAGATATTATCTTAAACAACAATTATTTTTGCTTGACACAAAATTTTATTTGCAAAAAAAAAGGAGTGGCCATGTGGTGGCAGTTATGCAAACTTGGTGTTAACTGAATGGGAAAGCAGGTATATATTTAATGGCACCAACAATTTTTTTAATATGATAAAATGTTACACCCGGTTTTTAGATGATGTTTTTATTTTATTTAATGGTAGTGAATATGAAGTAAATTTATTTATTCAATATTTAAATAACACTACAACTTTTTTACTGTTCACTCACACATATGAAGTAGTTATAAAACTACAATTTTTAGGAAAATTACATTTTCAAATTATTTTCTTCATTACACGAGTCAACATCCCCTACAACAAAAAATGTTGGTAGTAAAGGGGCAATTTGTTTGGGCAGCCAGAATGGTCACAACAGAAATTGATTTTTTTAGTAGAATGTGATAACTTGACTTTTATGTTTATTAAGAGGGGATACCCGGACAATTGTGTGAATGAGATAATAACTGAAATAGTGAATAAACGAACACAAGGAGTTTATAAAGCAATTTTGTGTGAGTATAATGCTCAGGATTTTATTTTAAATGACATAAACATGGGTAATAGTGCTACTAATAGTGAATTTTCCAACAACTTATTATTCATCACTACTTTTAGCACAGATGCACTAGCTATAAGAAACAGTATATATAAAAATTGGCCCTTATTAGCTACAGACACAGTTTGCAATAATTTTAGTAATATGAAACCAAAATTTGTTTTTAAGAAAGGTTTGAATTTTAAGAACATTTTCAATTTTCAGGATTTTATTAATAGTAGAATTAAAGGCATGTTCAAATGCGAATCTTGCCCTCATTACAAGTACATTGACATAGGAAGTTCCTTCACCTTCAGAGATAGAAAGTATGAGACAAGACATAAATATAATTGTAATTCTAGTGGAGTTGTTTATATAGCTTTATGCCAACATTGTCCCAGTTTCTACACAGGGAAGACAGATAGGAAACTGAGAGAGAGACTTTATGAACATCTCTATGCTATAAAAAAAGAAAAGTTAGAAAATGCTTTAGCAAACCATGTAAAAAAAAAAATCCAGAACACTGGTTTACGTTCAGGATTATTGACCAAATCCAAAAAGAAGAGAGGGTGGACCTGCATCATTAAAATCAGAAGCATGTGAATTAGTTTGGCAACTACGTTGCCATTCATATATATTACCTTGGTTAAATGATGTTTGTTCAATTACTTCCATACTACAGTTAAAGAGCTTGAATAGATAGGTAAGGCAGGGATGCTAACAAATAACTATAAATATTTTTTAATTTGTAATGGTTTTATGTTTGAATATGGTTTTAAAATATATGTAAAATAATGTTTTATTAACATAAAAGTTTTATGTAACAATGAATTAAGCTTTATAGCATATCAAATATGTATGTCTTTAAGTAATTTGTAGGGCAAACCACATGACTAGTGTTGGAATTGGATCAGGTGATTGATCACATGATGAATTTTAAAGTATAACATTTGAATGTTTTGTGTTACATGTGTTTTTCTGAAGAAGTTTGGTATTGTACCAAATGAAAGCACTCATAATAATAAAAGTGGGTTGTGTGCCATGCTGGACTGAAACTGTAAGAGTTAACATCAGAAACTGCACTCTCTGTCCACAATTTTCCCAGTGGAAGTGGCGGATGTCTGTGCCATCACAGAAACCTGATTCAAGGCTGCAATAAGTAACCGGGCCTCACAAGGCTACAATTCCTTCCACACATCACACTGCAATTTGAAGTTATGGGAACCACAAGAGGTGGATTATCTGCCTTCACTGAAGATAATTCCTCCTCTACAGGTGTTAGACAACATAAGTTTATGGAGTTACTATAACTCCAATTTACTGTGGCTAAGAAACCCCTTAATGTTATAGCCTTTCATATATCCCTTCCATGAACAAGAAAGGTTACACAGCCTATTTATAAGTACTTGTAACAATTAAAGTTGAACAAAACAACCTACTCAGGGATGATTTCAACTGTAGCTACACTAATTCTGAAACATATATGAGGCAAAACTCACTTGTATAATAATTCCTGGACTTTGATAACTCACATGCCATGGAAATAAGACTGTACCCCCTCACAATGGTTTGTAATATTCAACATCTAGTCCTCACAAATAGCATTGAGCAATGCAACCCCTCATGTGTATGGCCTGCATTATTTCAGTCCAACCATAAAATAGTTTTCTTATAATTTGCAATAGGTAGAGAATTACAAAATGAGAAGTCATCTGAAAATGCATCTTCCAAGGTATCTACACCATCGTAAGGGATGGTATAATCTTCCAAACTAAAGTTTCCAGAGAAGACATTGACAACTATAATAAGGTATACCCTGATGCCTTGTTTAAACAGCTGCTCAAATGTATAGAAACAGATGTACCTAATAAGATCAAAGAAAGATCTTTACGAAAATAATAACCATGCTGAATGATGTCTGACATTACTTGATTATAGAGTAAGTGAATAAAGCTGATGTCTACAAATACAAAAGTGTAAATCCCAAACTGGAAGATGAACATCCCTAGCCTAAACAAGACAATAAGACATTTTGTAAAGTCCTCACAGAGCAGGTATGGGAAATATGTCAAAACCATTTCTGAGGATAATAATAAGGCTTTCTTCTGCTACATCTGCAACATCAAACGTATAACTCAGATGTGTGCTGAATCAATTGTGAATGACATTGCACACACTGACCCAGTATAAACTGAAAACCTGCCAACAGACATGTTTGGATAAAAATTATCCCCCCACCCCCAATTTTGCTACAAAACCTGTCTTCAATATCACCTCCAACCTCCCTCTACATAAAGCAAATAATCACTACTCTCTCCAAGACTAGGAACACAGCCTCCATGGGACCAGATTGAATTCCGGCATGTATTATAATGTTCTCAACCAGCGAACTACTGCACTAGGCACCCTATTCAGACACAGTCTGGGTATTGCCTTTATCCACACAGATTTAAAATCAGTGGCCTATTTCCCCCCACACAAAGGTGGATCAGCAACATAATCCAAAAAAACATACACATGTACTTATAACCCCTTAAGTTCCATAAGCCTCAACTGTAAGACAATGGAATGGATTTTCATGGATTTTAGATATAAGGACAGAGTTGTCACCCCAACACTACATCTGTCCTAGCATGGTTTTCTGAAGGGAAGGTTGTGCATGTTAAACTGTTGGTATGCAATAATGAGACCAGAGAAATAGCATGGATGCACAGCATTGACCTTGTCTGTCTTCACTTGGCCAAGGCCTTCCACACAATCACACATTTGTGCATCAGTGAGAAGCGAAGCCAGGTTACAAACTGGCTTACAGACAAAACTCATTCAAAATGGGAGAGTTCACCTCTATCAGCAGAACTGTCTCCCATGGGTTACCACAGGTGTCATTGCTGTGTCCATTCAAGACCAAAACTGAGTGTCTGTGTCTAGACACGTTCATGGTTGAAGGACACTTAGGTGCTATCATTATCTCCCTAGCAATGTGAGTGCTGTTCAAAAGGGGCTTAAACAGACTAATGACTGATGACAGCTCTCTGCTGCTAAATGACCTTCATACAAATGCATCCTCATTTCCTTTGGCATTAACAAAGTTCCACCTTATTAGGGCATAACCCTGAATACCCTAATCAACAATTCTGTATTGATAGACCTGGGAATACAAGCAGACTGCAAGCTGTGTCTACTGAGGTGAGGAAGGTTTTCTACATATTGAATCAGATTAGCAAAGCCATTGCAGTAGTATCAAGCTCATTTCTAAATACCCTATAGGCATCCGTCCTCAGGCCTACCCTTGAATATAATTCTCCATTTACTATGTAGTGTAAGAGACACCTTCAGAAACTTGACAGACCTCAGAGATCTACAAGTAATATTAATCAGGGTGTCAAACATGTGCCTAATAAGGACAGACTGATGTAGCTGTACTCAGTATGATATAGACTGCTTCAAGGTGACTTATGTATGACTTACAGTGCTATCTCTTACCCAATTGTGATGGAAATGCTGGCTCTACATATGTCATTTGGGACTACAGTGAGCTGTTCAAGAGCCATCAATGCAGACTGACATATATAGGACATGCTGGAGGGACAGACAAATCTCCCATAGGTTGCTAAACCTCTGGAATAGGCTTCAAAACCATGTCAAGCTGAGGACCTCCATGAAACTGCTTCATTGCAGCCTGGATGACTTGATGTGAAACTGTTAATCTCTGCCCTGCATTGCCCCTGCTTCTCACCTGGACATGGGTAGTCCTTGCTAGACAAATCTTGACCATACATGATATCTGACATTGAATTTTATATTGTGATTTAATGGCTAGGCTTCTAAATACCATGAGGTCAATAGCCTATTAACATCCTATGTACCTATGAAGCTATGGTGATATACATGCCAGAAATACTGTTATACTGTATTACTGTTTAAATGGGAGTTGACTGCAGTGCATACTTAAAATCCTGATGTTGTGACTTCTAATGTGTACCCAACTTTCCTTTAGCTTTCAACCAATTGCTACATCATTCATTTGAGGTCTAATCAAAAACTAAAACCAACTACCCCATCTGGTGACTTTCTCCCTGCTGAGTATCTGCAAAAAGCTGCAGATGACATAACATATCCCATCTCCATTCTAATTAATTGAACCATAGCAGAAGCTTCCATCCCCACCATCTGGAAAATATCCCATGGTATACCACTCCATAAAGGAGGCAGCTCCACTGAACTGTCTAATTTCCGACCCATAGCTATACTGTCACCACTGGCTAAAATTATGGAAAAATGCATCCATAGTCAACTGCTACATTATCTGATTCAGAACAATCTATTGGTCAGCTCTCAGCATGGATTCAGGTCTCATCATAGTACCACCACAGCCCTCCTTGCCTTCTCTGATGTCATAAACAATAACTGTAATAATAACAAATTATCCTCTGCCCTCTTTTTGGATTTCTCCAAAGCTTTCAATATGGTTGATCACCAACTACTAATTCACACTAAAGACTATGTGCTTAGATATGCAAGCTCTGCAGTGGTTCCAATTCTATTTGAGCAGTAGACAACAGGCTATCCTATGGGAAAACAAACTTTCTAACCTCCTAACCAACACCTTGGGAATTCCCCAGGGTTCTATACTAGGACCTCTCTTGTTTTCCATATTTATCAATGACCTCTACATTGTCATCCCAAATGCAAAACGCATTCAATATGCAGATGACTCCACCTTGATTTGCTCTGCTACCTCCCAGTCTGATCTACAAACATTATCCCAAAACACTTTTAATACAGTTGAAAATCGGCTAACTGATCATCACCTGATCTTAAATCCCAATAAAACAAAACTGCTAATGTTTTCCCCTACTCACAGGTCCTCTGTATCATCCTTCTCTATAAAATCTAACAATGGTACCATAATCTCCTCAGACACCTACAAAAAGCTTCTAGGTGTTACTGTAGACAATAACCTCAAATTCAATATGCATGTCAATCTAACTATCAAAATCATCAATAAAAACTTTGCTCACTCCATACGATCAAACCTTTCCTAACTCCACCTGCTAAAATTGCCATTGCACGTTTTCATCTTCTTTCATCTCTTCTTTATGCTTCCCCTTTATTCACCAACTTAAGCAAAAGTGAATTTAATAAACTCTCTAGCTGTTATAATCACATTGCCTGATTCGCCACCGGCATGCCATACAAGACACACCACTGTAAAAACCTAAACTATCTAGGATGATTAGAATTGCCACGCCTGTTTCCGTATAACCAGCTTTTAGTGGCACATTAAGTACTTAACCGGCCAGAAAGCACAACCTCAGATCACTTCGCTCCTCTAACAGATTGCTAGTACAAACTGTCAAAATAAATAATTCTCTCTGTTTGCCAACTATGTTGGTAAAACCTGGAACTCACTGCCTGCTGATATTACTCTAGAACCCATCCTAAGTCAATTCAAGAAAAGTCTCAAACAATATTTTAAATCAAATGCAAGGCACAGGAGTGTAAAAAGGCAGGTATAAACAGTCCACATCAACGAGTCTTCGTAATGATAAAATATACAAAACAAGGCAGTCTTCACTTCACCAAGTAGATAAAAAAATCTTCACTTTACCAAATAGATAAGAATTCCAATTTACTGGACAAATAATAAAATTCGGCAAGCGCTTTCACCCTCATGGGCTTCCTCAAGCTAAAACACTATACATACTTTAAAAACCTTATATATACTTTTTAAAGCAATGACATCATATCCTGTGAAATAATGACATAATATGCAATCAATTAATATAAAATAATTAAAAATTGCAACTCTACATAAAAAAGACTAACTCATTTAAAACAATAAAATTCTGTAACCAATTCTTTATATATATTTAATAATACCACTTGCATAGATAGCATGGTAACTGAAGGGTGTATAGATATATGTATATATATAAAAAAATTAAACTTTTAAACCTTCAACTTTCTACCTTTCAACATAGGTCTCAGGGGAACTCTATCATTTAGACCTGGCTTCCTATCCACCCTCAACCTAATAATCCATCTAGTCTCACTTTGTTCTGTATAATTCATGACATCTCCTCTTCTTATTATGGGTGTGTTAACCTGTATAACTAGAAACTTAAACTTATGTTGTACTGATGTTTCTAACACATGCTTCGAAAGGGCATTTTTATTGGATTTAATGCGAATATTATACTGGTGTTCCCTAATTCTATCCTTAAGTCTTCTGTCCGTTTTGCCCACATAAAATGCTGGGCAAAGCGTGCAGTAGGCTAAATAAACAATGTGTTCTGTATCACATGTAGCCATAACATTAAAACTGAAACATTGTTGGCTCACAGGATGTGTAAAAGATGCAGTACTATCTATCATGTTACAAAAATTACATTTCCTGCAAGGTTTAGTACAACTTGATGAGGTGTGGTATAATTTATTACTTATTCTTTCAGGGTAACAGAGGAGTCTATGAAGATTCATACGATTTTTATATATAAATTTAGGTGCATCTCCTACTATATTGCGTAGTAGTGGGTCAACAGTAAGTATGTCCCAATGCTTGGAATAAATATTTCTGATCTCATTAACATCCTGTGTATAATATATGGATACCTTAGTTCCACTGTGATACCCTGATGTATCAGCTGATACATTATTTCCATCATTCTCGACTACTACTCTACTCATAAAGTAAGGAGAAGCCCAATTATTCCTCAGTGTTTCTACTCCTTCAAAGCCTTCATTAATCTCCCTTTGGCTATAAGCTCTATCAATTAAATGATGATTAAGATTAGATAGTTCACTATGAAAACCTGTTTCTGTGGGATTAAGACGAGAGACTCTCATAGCTTGTCCTCTCACAACGTATTATGTGTGTAGATGAACAGAACCTGTAAACTTTGTTTATCAAGATTTATGTTATATTATTGTTTTTACCTTGGAGCTTTTCTCCCCGGGTCTCTGCTGAAAATGGACATGTATCCAGTCAAACTATCTCAGTCAACAAATGTAAAATAAAATAAAATAAATAATGCGCATCATAACTCTGTAATAAAAATAATTACAGGGAAAATTTCAAATTGTATGATACAAATTTAAGTTGTTAACGTCACAACACTTACAAGAGCATTCCCTGTAAAGTAGTGAAATGATGATGGTAGCATCTGTATAACTAGCCAAGTACAATATAACTGACAGCTGTAATCATCAGTTCAACACCACACATGCAGATGTAATCATCACTTATGTAAATAGTCACCCTGTGCATCAGACACATAGCTTTACTATCCCTGAATATAAGAGATAGAAAACAGGGATACAGCACGGTTATCATCACTTGCACATGGTGCTGCGTGGGGCTGCAGAAGGCCTAGGCTCACACAAAATGTGTGTGAGTGTGTGTGAGTGAGGAAGTGAAGTAGGCAAGATGGGCCATGAAAATGTTGTGTGTTTGTCTGTGGGTGCCCCTCAATGTAACATTGGTGTGTGAGTGTCTGCATACACACAGCCAAGCTCAGTGCTAGCTCTATGTGTATGTATGTTGGACAGATGTGAGCCATGCATGGTAGAGTTGACAGTTCATCGTTGTCACCCCCAACCATGAATACCATGTCTGAGTATGGGCAGCACACTCCCTGATGGAGCAGTGGAAGTACTGCCACTACAGGAATGTGATCGGACACGGCCACATTGGCTCACAGCAGATATAGTTGCTGACCTACACCCATGAGGCTGACGTTCCCTTCCCAGCAGATGTTCCATTACAGGCAATGTTCATTCCATGACAGATACTCAGCATTCCATCACAGACACACCTCGCTCTAATGTGTTATTCATCCAATCCATGGAATCAACAACATGGTGGAGGCAGTGATGGATGTCAGACTGTGCCACATCTTCAACCCTGAGCATTTGTCTGGAGCACCTTTCTGAACGTGCATGTGCCTCCATGATGGTCCTAAACATATGTTGCATTACATGTGAAGAGACACCTGCACCAGGTAGAGGAGGGACAGCAGGCCCCCTCTGAGCACCCTTATTGAGCCTTCTGTATGGCACCTCACCAGCAGTTTAGCTACGGCCAGAGTCAATAGGCTCTGAAGCAGCAGTAGCTACACTTCCCTGGTCAACATCCTCATCATCCACCTGTCCAATATCTGTGGCCTCAGTGGACTAGGGATGTGTAGGCATACTGGCTGTGTATGGGGAAAATGTCATGCCAACCTTGGTGTCAGATTCCTGCAACCCCTGGCTATGCTTCACTTTGGTCACCAGCATCTTCATCAGAGTCTGAGGAGACACTGACATCGGGTGGCACAAGGGGCACACAGAAGCACTTTCATGATCACCTGTGATAAAAGGAAGAAACACAGGAGTACATTAATACCTGCACTACTATGCTGCAATATATGCTAAACAATGGGTGGACAAAGGCCCATGAATAGGAACAATTTTGAAATATTGCTCTTACAAACTTAGAAAGTTGATAGAATCAGGAAAAACAAACAAACAAACAGCACCCACTCCAGCTAAAGGCAGCTCACAAGCAAATTAGCCCAAATAAGAAAAATAAAATGTGAGCAAACCACCACAGCTGAATGAAGGCCAAGAAACGTTCTTTGTAGATTCTTTATTAAAAAGAATCTACAAAGGACATTTCTTGGTCTTCATTCAGCTCTGTGGGTTTGCTCACATTTTATTTTTCTTGTAAAGTTTATAGAACAACAGGTTTTGCTTTAGCATGACAGTTCTGAAGGGTATGAAGTCTGAAACTCAGATCTCTGTCATTACTTTATGTCTTCAATCTTTAATGACTTGTCAATAATTTGCCAGAAAATCCCTATGATATGAACTATAGGCCAGAAATGTGTCAAAATATCTGGACATTCAACAAAACTATATATAGCTGACATGTACGCAGACAGTACAGCAATACACACAGCAGGTCTGTTAGGACACATTATCAGATATCTTGGAATTCATCTACAGTACTGTGATACATTTATTATGCTTACCAACAGCCCTATATCTCTGAATTCCTGATGGTCCTGAAATGAGTAAAGGAAGAGGTAATGGCAACAGCACCACATTTAACAGTATAACAGGGGGTAATACCTTTACTCATCTATATCTGCAGTAACCCAAATGTTAACAAGAATGTGGCTGACAACCTCAAAATAAGCTTAAAACTGCAGCTATCTTAAATTCATCCACACAAAAAACAATTTGACGCACATATGCAAACTATTGGCACTATTTCAGAATGCCACAGTATTCTAATGATGATCTAACAAAGCATACCTGGAAGCTGTTCTTGAGATGCAGGCATGACCCCCACATCCAGAACATACTGGATTATTGATTGCTGGGAGCTGTCCTGTGTGGCAATGTTTGCAAGTAATTCCTCTGTCACAGTGAGAGGAGGATCTGCAGCTGGCACACCACTGATGATCTGGTGATCACATGCCACTGCATCTACATGCCTCCTTGCAGCTGTCATCATATCAATGGCTCGGTGGCGCACCTGCCCATAAATGAGACTGTGTCACCCAATATCATTTATGCTGTGGACTAATTTGTCCCACAGGACTGTATACTGAGCAATATTGACCCGCCCTCTGGACAGCAGTACTGCATGATGTAAGGCCTCTATGATGAGGCCATTCTCCACCTCAGTAAATGGGGAGTCTACATCAAACAGATGTTTTGTGTCCTGAAAGACAAAAAAATAACATATATAAGGATCACATAAGTACAAATAAACTGTTTACAGATAAAGCAGTAAAGGAAGGCTGTCAGTATTCCTCACTTGATAGACTTTAAGGATTCAACAAGGGTCAACAACTAATGGGGAGGATACAAAACAAGGACAGTAACAAGAGAAACACATCCTTGTTTGGACTATACCCATAGCAGATACTCAACTATGCTCACCCACCCAAAATAACAGCCAGTTCTAGTTTGTGCCATGGCAGGAACTCAAAGCTAGAGCCAAATGAAGGGAACCCATCACAGTGGAAAATACGGTATGTGTTGAACTTAGAATCTTAGCCACAGGTACCTTACACAGACTACCAAGGGACATGCTTGGTGTGTCTGTCTGTTGCCTGTGTTTGCACAATGGTAAGCAATGCACCCCATTTTCAAATGTTGCAAAATCAAAAAGTGGGCACTCTCAGTATCTGTGATAACTGGAATTGGTGGGAAACATCATTATAGATTGGTCTTTATCTGCATAAGACATGGCTGGTGTTATTTATTTATTATTATTTATTCCAGTATGGTGACCGGGGAAGTCCACTGGGCTCGAGAGCCCATTTTCAGTGGAGGCCCGGGGAGAAAAGCTCCACAATACAAAGTTACATTACATAGAGAATTACAAGAAAAATATTTGCATTGCAATCAACAGGTAGTATAACAACCAGCATAACAATCAACAGGTAGTATAACAACCAACAGGTAGTATAACAATCAACAGTTAGTATTACTGTCAAAACAGGTATAATTCAGTAAAGACAGCAAAACTATTAAAATGTTTTCAAGAGAAAGACAGGCATACAGCATGATGGCTGGATGTTACTGTTTAGTTACATTTATAATCTAAGTATATGAGAGAAATTAGGAAGGTATGAAGGTTAGCCAGGAGAGAAGGAGGAGCAGAGCTTGGGAGGTATGAGTTGAAGACTGCAGTTACAGTGCAGTGTTCATGGAGAGGTTTTGAGATTTTGGTCTCAGAGGTGGGTCTGCAGGAGTCCAATGTGCTTGTTGGACTCCTAGTGAATGAGTCAGGTCCTCAGCTGTTGCAGGAGTGCTATCATGGATCCAATTACAAATCAGATGCATGGAATAGTTTGGTTTGGTATTTGCCCAGTGCTACCAGTATCTCCAGCACTGGCAAACACTGTAGAAATCACTACAGAGACCTCAGGATGATACATGTTGGATTGGTGCCACTCCAGGCACTACTTGTAAGAGTTATGAGCTGCATTTGTTCAGGATTGGTATTCTTAATGGTATTTTGTTGTGTTCTGATTTTTTCACAGCAGATAGATTGCTGAATCTGCAAACCTATAAAGCAAGATTGGCACAGATACAAGACGCAAGTGGCATGTATGCATCCAACCAGTACTGTTATTGTACCATTAAGAGTAAATACAGCTTATTGTGTTAACCATTTGTGTCACATTGCGTATGCATTTGTCAATTGTAAAGGAAAAGTATGTATTCATTAGTCTGTAGGATAAAACAACAGTCCAGTATTGCAGAGTAGTCAGAGGTTGTCTGTTCAAAAACTACCCTTCCCAACTATACAATACTGTTAAGGTTTACATCAACATTGCAGTGTAATGTCTTCTTTTATCTTTTCCTGGTTAGGCGTTGCCACAGAGGAACGCTGGTCCGCTTATGATTGGCAGTAGATTTTTACGGTGCCGAGGTGCTAGCCCGATGCCCAGCCTTCAACGAAGGTACACCCATTCACGCATGCACCTACCTGCATGTGTTTAAATGTCACTCAACCACAGGGAGGACATGCAGACTCCACACAGAAGGCACTTCAGCCAAGAACTGAATTGGAGAACCTCTTGCTGTGAGGCGATAACGCTAACCACTGCACCACCGCAGAGTCCCGCAGACATCAGTGTAATGTAAGACCTATAATCCAAGGACAACAATAGCCTGCTGAAGATTGTCATCAGTATAACTGGAACATGCATATGCACAAAATATGCACATATTCATGATTGCTTGATGCAGTCAGTAATATACTGTGCATCTCTCATGAGCTTGGTTGTCTTAACAGTGTAAAAACTTGCTTTATAAAGAAAATGTGACAATTACTATTGATTGTATAAAATACATCTGCTAATTAACTGACTGTGTGGTTGGATGAGTTAATGCATTGTTGATGGCAGATGGTACTGGGTTTGAAATGGGATGTAGGCATAATTTTATGTGTGTATGATAATTTCACATACATTCACTGATACTACTTCTGTTTACCATTGCTTAGAGATGATGTGTATGATGAAAATGTAACAGTAGTGTATATTTAATGATAAAAACCTAAAACAGTATTGTAAACAAGTAAGTTTTACATTTGGAAAGTGTGGTATTTGAACCCACAACCAGTGAATACTGGAATACTGTATTTTCTTTTGGACTACAGTATAATCCATGCAAACTTTCCTTTTACACTTTATAGACTGATGCTCTCTCTTATCTGGGAATGTGTAACTGTTGCTTTGGCTACAGACCATACCCGTCAATCTCTTAGAGCAAGATATCCGGACAGATCATAAAATAATGGGGGGGTACAATGACCCAGAAATAGAGACATATTTTAAATATTGCTGTTACAAATATGGAAAGTTGCACAATATTTGTGTTAAAAGACATTTTGACACTCATTATTTACTGTCTTCAATCTTAGTTATTTGCCAGAAAACCATAGAAATTATGAGGAAAAGACCACAACAGTGAGTCAGAAATGTAGATAGTCTGAAAATATGGCCATTTGAGAGCTATGCTACAGACTAATTCATACATGCTTGCTTTTACAGTTGAGATATGCATGCTCAATCTTATACAACTGCATGATATAACAACTAATCCATCTTTAACTGTTAAGGCTACAGTACCCTTACTATATATAATTATGCTTACGTACCACATGCTACTGTCATCCTTGTTAGTCTCGAACCGTGGGACCTAACATTCGATGCCCTCTCTTCTACAGCTGTAATAAAAGAAAAAAAAGAAAAGAATGCCGTCATGAGTAACAATCTTGACTATATTCAGCTTTAATATTTACAATTACAATGCAATTTATACATACACATCTATGGGATGTTTCCTGCCTGACATTCCCTGATCCAACAATCTAGGGCATCCCATTTCCTCCTTCAGAGATTGTCATGGTGATGATGACATTGTTCTCCAGTATGTGAGATACCCATTGCACTGGAAAAAGGCCTAGCCATACTATTCCAGGCCTTGGACTTGTACTGAGAACCTGTATAATTACCCTGCAAGAGACGAGGGCCATGCTCCTTAACCAGGAGCCAAACATAGATTTAGACACTGAACACCCAAATGCTGTACTTGGAAGTGCATATCCTCTCCAATGACACCAGCCATGCCTACAAAAGATCAAGTCCAATGTCTGATGTGCATTTCCTACCAATTCCACTCTAAATATCATGTTTTCCCACCAATTACAAGTATTGCACTTACTGAGAGGGCACACTGTCTACATTTCCATACATTTGAAAAAGCTGTGCTCCGCTTACCATCACACAAACACTGTAATCCAAGTGCATTTGTTTGTGCAATAATAAGCAGAGCACAGCTTTTTCAAATGTATCATAAACTTGACAGTGTGCATTCTCAAGGTTATTTCATATATATCCACTTGTGCAACTATGTTATTCAGCTGGGAGAATAAATATAATGTGACGTGCAAAAAATAAAGTAATGAAAGTAAAGTAAAATGTGTATGGAATACACAGTATTTGAAACCAGGGCCACGTGTACAGTAGTCCTAAACTTTCAGCTCTTGCCTAAAGAAGGTGGAGACACCACTTGTCTGTGTAGTACTTTATTTGTATGATCTGCAATGTCACACCAGTATAAGAAAAGTTTCCATACCCTGTACTAGAACCCAAGACTATCTGCACTTTAGTCCTACACTTAATACCTATCACCACAGGATTAGTTACATGAGGTCCCCTATATTAGTGTTCATTGTTAACTTCATGGTATTAGTGCAGAACAGTTACGCTTAGCAGGTTTGCGTGATGCCCAGCATTATTAATTGAATGCATCCTGATTCTATTTTTGGATGTCTGGGTTGTGTCTGATACGTGGGTGGTCCAGTCGTGCAAATGAAGTAGGCAGTGGCTGCATCACACAAACCTCAGAAGAGATTTTTTTTTTTTTTTGGTTACAGAGATATGGTCCTTAATTTCTAGGCATTGCCAGTGGTCCCATGTATATATTTGCGTGCTCTGTTTTTGCCATTAAATACTAAACAAATGTGTTGAATTTGCATTTATTTTCAGGCCTGACAAATTCAGAATCATAAGAAATGAGAACTGAAAATAATACCCTTTTATCAGGAAGAGTTATGTTTTTTGTCCATTTATAAGCTGTAGCAAAATATGCAAATTTTACTTGTTCTGACAGGCCTTTTCTATTTTATGTTTCCTAAATGCTATTATACTGTATAAAACAAATTAAAAAATGGAACTATCTAGGGATCTTGTCCTGAAAATGTCATAAGAATATGTTGATGAAGAAAGGCATATTATCATTTGAAGTTATGGTAAAATTTGAGTCAGGGGGGCTTTTGATCAGTGAGAAGCTACAGAACTTACAGAGCACATAGCTGAAAACAGCAGTGCAAGATTAATTTCAGTTCAGAATAGAATAGTAGACAGCAACTAGAAATAACATCCCAGACACTGTTTCCTACGTTTATGCAGGGGGGCAAGCCTCCCTGCACTCACCACACACCCCCGTACATTAAATATCCCAACTCCAAGGTCGCACTACAATGGGGTTAGGAAATTACCTTTTTCCCCCCAAGAGTAGTTCGACCTTGGAGTTGGTATATTTAATGTACGAGGGGTGTGGGGGTGCAGGGGGGCTTGCCCCCCTGCATAAACATAGTAAAAACTCTGTGGGATGTTAGTTCTAGTTGCTTTGTAGTTTTCAATTATTTTAGATTCGATGTTATGAGTTTTTGACGATTTGAGTTTTCGATGATTTGGTCTCGCTATTTTAAAATTTGATGAAATGAGTTTTTGACGAAATGAAGTGAAACTATATATATATATATATATATATATATATATATATATATATATATATATCTAGTAGAAGTTCATTTTGTCAAACATTTATTTTCTGGAGTGAAATGAAAGGTGGTATTTGTTTTTGAAAGTTGGTTTATAGTATATACCTTGAAAACAGCGAGTGTTATATGATGTTTCTGAGGTCATGACATTAATGTTTCACACAGAGTCATGGCCCTATGCCTACATTTCAACTTATGGCTAAGAAGAACTTATACTGTCAGGGCACAAGGACAAAAAAATATTTAAAACATGGACTGTTTGTGACCTTTCTGGTGGCTAATGGTTTCACTCCTCCTCAGTGATTATGCTCTGTAGGCCACTTGAAACAAGCCACTTCTTTTGCTTGCACATGATAAGGACACTACAAAACAAAAAGTATGGATACAGAGCAGGGTTGCATGAGTCTGGGAATGTTACGTTTTATTATTTTTTTATTTTAGTTTATATTTGTTTAGCTGAGTAGTACACTAATCACAACTGACCATTTGCAGGTAATGCCCAAGTGAAATAATTCACAAAGAAGAAAAAATTGTACCAGAGAGGCAGTAAGTTATACATATCATATACAGAACAGAAAGTAACAGTATATAACAACACATATTCAGCAACAATTAATAAGGTGTAGCCACATTCGAAGAGAAATGCACATTTTAAAACTTTGCATAACATTTCAGATTTACATAATACTGGAGATGCTGTGGGGTAATGAGAGTCAGGGCAGGGGAGGGTGGGGGGTAAATATAAGACGTGTCAGTAGATGAGAGGGAGAAAGGCTAGAGGTTGAGAGGCCTTTACTTGATGTGGTGTGCTGTGTGGCAATTACAGTGTGAGTTGTGTCAGATTTTTTTAAGCGAAGCTTTGAAGGTGGGGAAGGGGGATTGGAGATCCTTTAGGTGGGTGAGAGGAGATTCCCATATTTTAAGAGCAGTGATTGAGAAAGAGTGGTTGGTGGAGTGAAGCCTGGTTTGTGGGAGTTGAGGGATTGACTAGGAGAATGTGTGTGTGTGTGTGTGTGTGTGTGTGTGTGTGTGTGTGTGTGTGTGTGTGTGTGTGTGTGTGTGTGTGTGTGTGTGTGTGTGTGTGTGTGTGTGTGTGCGTGTTTAGTATAAAGTTTGGTAGCTAGTGGTAGGAACGAGTAAAGTTGTAGAAGATTAGGGAGCCTAGTAGCAGGTCTAATCTGTGCTGCATTGGAAGCCATTTTTGAAAAAGTAAAATAGAATAAATGCTGAGTTTGTTCCAGTATTTATTCTCACCATCCAGATAAATTCAATGTTTTACCTAGCCATAGTCTATGCAGGACTATTTCATAATGGTAACTAGGTACTTTTCCATTTCATGGCCTGGGTTAATTATGAAACATAATGTCTCCTCAGAAAGAAAATTATGCAGTAATGCCATAAAATGATCACTGATAGCCTTACATATTTGATAGAAGGGCAAATGGAGGCAGCTACATTTCATCATGATTGAAAAACTGTTAATGCTCAACTGAAATACCAATGGAAATGCATTTTAATTAAACAATATAAAATAAGTGAAAGTACTTTGCAAATCATATTTGCTTTCTTTGCTTAACTGCAGCAAAATAGTGAGAATCAAGAATAGCACGCAAAAATATATGCACACTTTTTTACAAAGCAAACTGTATGTAAAGTTTATAGAGAGATGTATGACTTTTAAACTGATTTGTAGTATTGTAGGTCTTTAGCTTGTTGAGCACTTTGGTGGATCTGTTAAAAGAAGAAAATGCATGCAGAACTAATTGTTGTGACAATGCTTTGTCCTCTTCCACTTGCTATGTATTTATTTGTTTATTTTTTGCATTCTGCTGATTAGATTAGTCCCACTAGGTCAGTGGTCTCTTGTCATGGAATACCTGAAATTGTGTTTATATAAACTAGGAGACATTTGACCAGGGCACCAGGAAACTTTGCCTACTCATCATTGTTGTAAGTGGGAACCATTTTGGAGGAGCATTTCCTGTTTTCATTCCAGGCACAGAGCTGGCCCAAAGAAACAGGAATGCAGATGGAGAGAGAAGGAGATGATGGAGTATGGAAGGAGATGAAGGAGAAAGCAAATATCAAGATGGGAGAATGTGTTCAGCATTCTGTGGAAATGTTTGAAAGAAACCTTTTGGATGGAGATGAGTCAGCAAATGATGGATGTATAATTACAACCCTCCAGTTTGGAGGGTCGCCGGATGATTTATTTAAAAAAACTGGTGGTACAGAGTGAGCCAGAAAATGAAGGAGATGTTTCCTGGGGGATATTATGGAGAAAATACAAAAGGAGGATGCAGAGACAATCCTGAAGAATAGTGATGAGATGGAAAAGAAAACATAAGCAGACAAAGTAAAAAAATGCAACAGAGAAATAGCAAAAAGGAAGGCAGAAGAAAATTAAAAATGGAAGTACGTGGTAAGGGCATTCAAAGTAAAGAAGACAAAAAAATGGACAGGTATGAAGTGTGGGACAATTTAATAGCTCCTTTGGACATAACATCTCATGAGATAACAGTATGTATTCTTATTGACAAAAACACATTTTGTAACATGATATTTGAGACTGTTATCTCAATGGAAAATTTTCTTGGAGAATATGAAAGAAAGAAAGACTGTATTCCATGAAGTCTTTATGTGATAAAAAATTTTAACAGGGAAACAAAAAAAGTAGAATCATGCATAATTTCAAACAGAGGTAGAAAGAAAGACTTTGAAAGAGCATTTGAAAGCTTTATTTGAAGATGTCCTGGACATTGTAAAAGTTTATGACAAAAGGGGTTTATGGACTGGTGCCTGAGATTGTAATATTGTGTTAAAAATAGAAAGAGAAAAAATTATACATGTACCAAGCAGAATAAACGTGGAAGGGAATATGGGTATTGTAAAATACCAGGGATGACCTAAAACACATATTGTTGAAAAGAAGGCCATTTGATTAGTAACTGTGAAAAAAGAAAATGTTATATTTCTGGGGAAATGAGGCATGATGCAAAAATGTAAATTGAAATGTTATAAATGTAACAAAATTGGACATTTGTGGATGTATTGCAAACATGAACATTAGAGTAAGGAAAACGAAAAAGAAAGACAAGAAAATGAACAAAGAAAATACATTTTGGAAGTTGTAGAAATAGAAGAAAAAATACATGTGAAAAATAATAAGGATACAGAAGAAGGTTCTGAAATAAGTGATGAAGAAGACATAAACTGGAAGGTAGTAAAAGGAAAACAAGAATATTATTGGTAAAGGGTAAAAGTCAAATAAATGTAAATGGATAATTACAAAAGAAAAAAAGAAAGGAGATGGATGAAAAAGGATATACATAGCTAAATATTGGGGGTTGGTATAATGGTTAAGGTCTTTGAGTCACAAACACAATGTACAGTGTACAATTGTCACCTTTGGGAAGGAAATTGGTTAGACTTGCAATGGCTTGTTAAGAAAGCTAGCCTTATTATTAGCTATGAACTTATGAAACCATGAATCTAAGGGAAAAGGAACATGAACATTTTCGAGAGCTTTCTGTAAATGTGAATAGTATTAAGAATATAGTAAGAAGAATAGGAATTTTGCAGTCGTGCAATACATGTGAATTAGATGTAATTTTATTAGAAGACAAAAGATTTTTAACAAATGAAGAAAGATTACAAACAGAGAAAAGTATGGGGAAAGGAAGATAATTTGGAATTTGGGAAATGAGAACTGTTCTGGAATAGCCATATTCTGTAGAAATACAGTAAAGGTATTCCATGTAACTTCATCAAAAAATGGGAAGATTAAACATTGTAGATTTAAAATGGAAAATCAGGTATGTAGAATTATAACATTATGTGCTTATACTAACTGTAAAGAAAGGGAAAGTTTATTTAATCAGATTTTAGACTATGCAGTGATAAATATGAATATTATAATGACAGGGTAATTTCACTTTGATGTAAGAGGCAAGTGTAAAAAGAAAGGAAATGATATAAGAAGTTATAAGATGGGCAAGTTAAAACTTTGGGACAAAAATTCATGGACTTACAAAGGTGGTATGCATAGAACTGTAATAGATTATTTTATAGTATCAGAAGGTTTAATTATAGGAGAAGGGTGGTAGTTGAAACAGGATCTTCTGATCATCTTGCAATATGACTAAAGATAAAAGAAAACAAGGGATATATACAAATAGACAGATGTTTAAAAGCCATAGATTTATATTTAAATAGAAAAAGTAGTAAAGGTTTGGGAAATAATTGGAAGATAGGAGAAACTGAATTTAATATGGAAGAAATAACAGTTTTGGAATACTCTTTGCAAAATAAGGAATAAGAGATTTGCAATGGAAAAATATAATACATAAAATAAATGAGAACCACCTGATGTTTTGGAGAACATTTAGGTTATCAGTTAAGATAATAATTTATTTAAAAAAATTTATATTAATGGCAAAAATGGCATACCTAGCTAATGTATTTGGTTTGCCATCAGAATATGAAAAGAGATTTGAAGTATTGTATTCTCATTTATATGGGACACCAGGCTTAACCCCATTAATAGGTTCATCGGAGTTTACTGGGCTAGTGACCCTAGACCTTTTATAAGCCTATCCATGTTAATCCCAAGTATCTCCATTTGCTCTTTTTGTGTAGTTCACAGAACAAATTTATGAACAGAGTGGGCCTGTGATCAACACCAGCTATCCCTGTCCATGAGGGACATGGGTGCCACCCCAGGGGTGAATCTGCAGTCTCTCATCCAATTATCTAGGTTGTGCTTGAATAGGGTCAGTGAGGAGCTCTGTTTTATGTGAATAGGAAGTCTATCCCAGAGCACAGCAACAGTGTAGTGGGCAGAGCATTTGCCTAACGAGCAGGCATTCCCGGTTCAAGTCCCACTGCAGCACAGTCTATTTCAGGGGTCCAGTGAAGTAAATATTGTGGGAAGAAATATCCAGGGAATTGTTATGGCTAGGCTTGTATAGGCCCTAGGGCCGATACCCTAGTACCAACCTATGAACCTATGAGAACCGTCAGTCTCTGTGAGGCATATCTGTCTCCCCAGCATGTTCTGTTAATGTTATAAGCTAGGTTGAGTTCCCTAGAGTGAGTGACTCTTGTGCCATTTGACTTGCATAAGTGCAGCATTTCCATTACGGCAGGGTTGAGATTGCCCTATAGTCCAGGCACAAGTCACCTCTCAGCACCATATAAGTTACAGAGCAAAGTGACAAGGCTTTCAGCCTGTCCACATAGGTCATGGTTTGGATTCCCTGTATTTTCTTAGTGAGAAACCACTGAGGTCTCACAAGCTGCTACAGGTGTCTGGTGAGGTACATGCAAAAGGGTGCATTACACTCTATTAGTGGTCTGATGAGGGTCAAGTACAGTAGAGTTATAACATCCCTTGACTTGGATGCTATGCTCTTGCTTAGGAGATAAACTATGTAGAAGCCTTTCCTTACCACTGTTGAAACCTGGTGGTCAAAGTTCAGATTGCTATCAACCTGTGTTACCAAGTCTTGCACCACTGGTTTAGAACTCGAGGGGGGAGGGGTGTTGTCAATATTGTAATTTGTAGGGAATTTCATTTTGCCAAAGGAAATAATAATGCATATCTTTGCATTTAATTTTACACCATGACTGTGGCACCAGTCATTTGTTTGTGTTAGCTCTTCTTGTAATGTGTTGACATCACTGGGGGACACAATGATTGCTCCCAGTTTGCAATCATCAGTGAACTTATTGAGCCAAAAGCTGTCTTCTGAGAAATAGATGCCAAACAGTAAGGGGCCAACACAGACCCCTGTGGTACTCCACTGGTGATGGGTTTACTGGTGGAGGTGGAGTCACCAATTCTGACAGAGTATGTTCTATCACTGAGCCAATTGGCTAACCATCTTGTAAGCAAAGGTTAATACCTATCTGGGAGAGTTTCTCAATGATGCCAGAGTGGGGAATTGTGTCAAAAACCTTGGTGAGGTCGAGATAGGCTGTGTGCACTGTCTTACCTTCATCCATGGTTTTAGTGACATTCTTAAAGAAATCTGCCAGGTTTAATAAGCATGAGCTACCCTTAACAAAGTCAAATTGTGTTGGGTCCAACATTTGGAGGTCACATATGTCCTTGTTTATAAGGTTCATGATAATTCTTTCCATGGCCTTGCAGATGAGTTACCAAGGTCAGTTGGTGGACCCCCTTTGTGCAGGGTGATTACTGTTGCTGTTCTTCATTCTGCAGGAACATAGCTAGTTATCAAGCTATGGTTAAAGAGAATGGTCAAGTAGGTCCACTAGGTCTTGTACAGATTGCTTAGTAAACAACCTGGGATATTATCTGGTCCCACTCAGGCTGTGTTTTTGGCTTTGGTGAGCACAGAGATGACCTGTTCTCTAGAGATTCATGGCAGAGGGCTGGGGTCAGGTATGCTTTGGGATATGGCAGGTGTGATAGGGGGTGAAGTTTGCGCTGAATTTGTCAGCTAACAGGTTGGCGATATTTTCTGGTGTAGTATGCCTCCTGACGTCCCTGCAAGTAGGTCCACTAGGTCTTGTACAGATTGCTTAGTAAACAACCTGGGATATTATCTGGTCCCACTCAGGCTGTGTTTTTGGCTTTGGTGAGCACAGAGATGACCTGTTCTATAGAGATTCATGGCAGAGGGCTGGGGTCAGGTATGCTTTGGGATATGGCAGGTGTGATAGGGGGTGAAGTTTGCGCTGAATTTGTCAGCTAGCAGGTTGGCGATATTTTCTGGTGTAGTATAAGTGATCCCATCTACAGCCAGTTTGTCACATAGTTGGGCATTCCCTTTTAGATTTGGACATAGTTCCAAAATGCCTTATGATTATCCTTGGCTATGCATGTGATTTTAGTTTTTTAATTTGCTTTAGAAGACTTTACAAGATTTCTGATTTTCTTGTTTAGTCTTAGTAGGGAACTCTTCCTCTGCAGAGTGATATCCCTCTTGCTTTTGGACGACAGTTTGTTCCTCTTGTTATATAATCTGCTTATACCTGAAGTCCACCACGGCAGCTTGTTTTTATGTGAAGACCTGGTTTTGATCCAGTCAGGTACAGCAGAGTTTATGCAGTCACTTAAGTGTTTGTACAGGGTATTTGTGTACACTTCTGCAAAGAGATCATTGATGTCTGCGATTGCAGGTGGTATGAAGCTTTTTATACCATCACTTACTAGGCTGTAGTTAGCTTTGGTAAAGTTTTATATAATTTTTGTTCCTGTGAGGGTGTCAGTTCCAGCAGTTCATTCAAACAAGTCTGATTTGTGGTCTGACCTAACCAGGGAGGGCATCATGCATGGGGAAGTACAGTGACTACCCATGCTGATGAGTACTATGTCCAGAACATTAGAACCCCTAGTGGGGGTGTAGACTATCTGTTCCAGACCATTTGTGTTAACAAAGTGCAGGAACCTCAGGGCAAGCATGTTTTTGCTTGTGTATGTCCCCCAGTCTATGGAAGGATAGTTGAAATCTCCCATGACTAAGGTGTTGGGCTGTATGTGAGGGATTTCAGTGAACTGAGGTAGGTGGTGTGCTTATCCTGACTCATGGTGGGGGATCTATAGCTAGCAATGATGTCATATGGTACTGTCCCAATAGTTAATTTGACATGGGGTAGTTTGAAAAAGTCATGCTGTTTGGCCAGTCTCGAATTGTATTTGGTTTAATGCAAATGGTTCCTTCACACTCATTTTGAGATCTGAATGTGTGGAAGGCATTGTAGCCTTGCACAGCTTTGGTGCTCTTAATGGCCTTGAAATCAGTAACTGCACAGACGTCATCATCCTCCAGGGTGAGGAGTGCTTCCAGAGAGTGCAGTTTTGTATTTAAACTTCTAGCATTAAGCAAAATGACACTTTTTTTGTTACACTGGAAATTTTGTTGTTTTGACATTGCCTAAAAAAGACATTATTGGGAGGCAAGGGCCTTTGCCAGTATCTAAAAGCCTGGGGGGAGGGACAGGTGCAGACCACCTGTAGCAAAGCAGCAAGATCTGTCTACCATATTCTCCCAGGATGACAGATAATTCATCGCTCTGGACTGACACCAGAAGCTGAGCCAGTTGTTGAAGTCAATCATTTTTTGTTTATATTGTGGCATCATCTTGGGTGAGGGTAGGATACTGCTTAGGGCTAGGGACATACTTGCCTAGGACACATAATCAGAGAGTTCTATCATGTCTCTCTTCATATAGTCCAGAAAGGTATGGCTCAAGTCATTCACTCCAACATGGACTATGGCAGAGGCATAACGGCATTTGTTTTTGAGTGATTTCAGTGCATGCATGATTTTTCAGATCCTGGCACCTGATAGGCAGCTGACCGTGAGCTTCTCCTTGCCCAGTCTGGTGAGGGGGACATCTGTGTGTCTCACTATGGAGTCACCTATGGCCAAGACATTTGATGTGTTTTGCCTTATGGGCTTATTTGTTGAGACAAAGGTGTGTGTGTGTGTGTGTGTGTGTGTGTGTGTGTGTGTGTGTGTGTGTGTGTGTGTGTGTGTGTGTGTGTGTGTGTGTGTGTGTGTGTTGATATGTGTAGTGGTTTCTTTTTGCTTAGTGGTGAGGGTGGGTGGTGTGCTTTTGGGAGGTTTCTGTTCTTTTGGTAGACTTTTAGTAATTACCTCCTCATATGTGGGTTTATTTGTCATCAACTTATTTTGGGTGAGAGATGAATTGTGTGTGCTGATAACTTGTTTGATGTCTAGTTTGTTTTTATGTGAGAGAATTGACTCCAATTCCAGTGTATTTGCATCTCTCACATAGAGTGTTAGTTTGCTTTAGGAGTAAAGGGTTGTCAGCATACATGAACCAATTGCTATATTGCCTCAAGATTTCCATATCAATCAAGCTGGCAGGAGAAATGATGGGAAACTGCCTGTCCATTGTGGCAGGATTTTTCCTGAATGTGGTCTATGGGAGGAAAGTGGGCTAGCTGGACTTACTTGCAAACAGCAAAACTAAAGCAGTAATACAATTAAATACAGTTGACAAAGTGGAGTGCTGGCTTAAAATATATTTATTTATCAGTTTTTTTTCAGTGGATGCATTGGATTTCAGTGCAGATGCAATCTAGACCTCTGGCTAAAGTTGCCAAATGTTGAGCAGCTCCTGTAAACTGAGCACAAACCCGTGCAAACGTGAGGCTTATATACAGGTAAATTTAAACAGTTTTAATACAATGTAAAGCCCCAAACTGAGCCTTTATCCAGTAATCTCCAACTCAGATGGGTCCTGAGCTACACAGTTCTGCCACAAGGGTGCAGGGAGGACCTATTAATGTAATATGGCTGATTTAAGAGCACAGTGATACCAAAACAGTCTAGATTCAACAGGTCTGAATCTAGCCTATGCTATATAAGGCAATGAAAGACAGTTTCAAAGTGCAGCATAAAAAGCAGTCACAAACAGCAAACATGAAGCAGTAATTCAATTAAATACAGTTAACAAAGTATGTTGCTGGCTTAAATATACTTATTTTTCAGTTTTTTTTTAAGTGGATGCCTTGGATTTCATGCAGATGCACTCCAGACCTCTGGCTAAGATTGCCAAACATTAAAACAGGTACTTTACATGTTGGAAAGAAGAGGGAGGCTTAGGACTAATAAATCCTGTGGTATATGCAGCTTCATTAAAACTGTATAATGTCCTTAAGAGGTTGAAAGATAGTAGTGATGAATTGTTAACTAGAATATTAAAATGAAAATATGATAAAGAATGGAAGCTAGTACTAAGTTTTAAAAGAGCAAGAGGGTGCAGAAATGTTGAAAAGCATCTTTATCAGGAAAGTTATTATTATGGAAAATAAAGATAGATAAAATTGAAAATGAAAGAAAAATATGGTATAAAAATATTACATGTAAGTAGTATTATGTGCACCCTTAGAGAGATTTACAGTATGAGAAAGTCAAATCTATAAAAGCAAGAGCAAAAAAAGTAAATAATGTGGTAGAATGACTAGACATATTGAAGAGATTGACTACAAATAAATTATCGGTGAAGGCCAAAATGCTTTATAAAAACAAGTAGAAAGAACATGTAATTACTGCAAAGAAACTAATAGCAGAGCATGTATTTCTGAAATATAAAAGAGTTGTAAAATTATGGAAACAATTAAGTGATTTAAAATACTTTGATGATATAAAGGGTGTGGATGATGTAAACATCGACATGATTTTGTTTTTATGAAAATAGAAGCAAGAAAAAAAGTAAATATATATATTTAAAAACTTCAACTTTAGAAAAAAACAGATGAGGCAGGAATGTGTTTTAACACTTTAATTCTTTATTGTGCAAGAACTTCATCAGAAACTAAATAAAAAGTAGTGCAAACACAATATATAAACAGTCAGCAACAAGCAGCAGCCATAAAACTGGAAATAACCCTGTGAATGAAATAATTATTAGTGTCACTAGAAAATAAAATACAATGGGAGGGACCTAAGTCAGCCAGTGCACAGCACACTTCAAATTCAAATCTTCATTTAACCCTGGGGCAGCCTTATATATATATATATATATATATATATATATATATATATATATATATATATATATATATATAAAGCCTTTTTTGCTTATATATATATAAACAAAATATTTTCGGACTGTATTGACTGAAACCACGAAAAAAAAAAGATCTCAAAAATAAAACTTTAATAAACACTGGCACAATAACAAACACTGGTAAAAACTGGTAAGTGCTTTTGTTCCCAATCATATGCAACTTTATATATATATATATATATATATATATATATATATATATATATATATATATGTATATATATATAAAATGGATAAAAATGTTTAATGTAATATGGACTATCTGGAAGCAAAGAGTGAAAGAAATACTGTTAATGGGAAATGGGACTTGGCAGTAAAAAATGTAAAAATAAGATTTTGGCTTTAGAATAGGGGTGGCTACGGTGGTGCAGCGGTTAGCGTTGCTACCTCACAGCATGTGTGTACCTTCTGTGGAAGGTTGGGTGCCGGGCTGGCAACTCAACACTGTAAAACTCCATTGCCAATCATGAGCGGACAGGTGATCCGCTGTGGCGACCCTTAACCGGGAAAAAGCCGAAAGAAGAATGGAGTGGGGGTGGTCAAAAACTTAACTGAAATATTGAACTTATGTACAAACGGAAGATTGAAATGTCTATATTGAAACATATAACAGTATAAATATTGTAAATATTGTAAATATGCTTAAATTAAAGGACCCCTACTCTTTGGAGGAGATGAAATGAAGCACTCTCTGGAGATGCTGGGTTGTGCAACTATACCATTTCTAGGAAAAAAAATGTTAAGTATAACCCACATAATTTGCCAAAGCATTATATCTCAGTGAGGTGATATACAACCAAAACCAGACCTACCCCCCCCCAACCCCAGCAATCCTAGCACATCTCTCATTCTATCAGCCATAAATCTCCAAAGCCTTAGAAACAAGATACCTGAACTCCAGGCATGGATTTCACAAAACAATCCTGATATTATAGCAGCTACTGAAACCTGGTTGAAATCATATGTAAGACACCGAATTTCTCACCCCAATGATACTCGCGCCTAAGAGCCTTCAGCCCCACAACAGAGGAGGGGGAGTAGCAATACTCTTCCCTAGCAAATATACTTTAATTCCCTACTCAAAAGCAACACCCAACTTCTCCCCAGCCAAAGTACTAATCTCTATATTAAAACTTAACTATCATAAAAGCATTTGTATAATTGCTCTGGATATTCCTCCAGGAAACAACATACCATTATTAGAGAACATACTTGCTTGGACATCCCCTAACAGAGATAATGAAACCATCATCCTAGGTGATGCAAACATTGATTGGCTAAACATTGCCTAAAACAATCCCTCAAAAACATAAACTTTTACAACTTCTCCCAACTAATTCAAGACATCATCAGACCCCACAAAAATAACAATTGGGGCTTCACATTAAACTGGATCTTAGTGTCCCACCCTAACAATATCACCACTACAGGCATACTACCTAATACCATTAGTGACCACCACCCAGCATATATCCTACGCAAATCTACCCCAACCACAGGCCAACACCAATACAAATCAACCAGAAATTTGACTAAGTTCCAACCATCCATATTTAATGAAACCTTACCTGCCAAAAATGAATAAAACATAACCATGCAAGCTGTCTCTCAAAATCCACAAAAGAAGTTATGTCCACAAGGGATAAAGTTTGGAAATCATGGAAGAAAAACAAAGACCCTTCAACTCTACTATAATATAAGCAACTCCGTAACCAGGCAAAATGTTTAATAACCAGTGATAAAAATGCCCACTACCTTCATCTACAAAGCCAACACAAAAAATAATCCCAAAAATTTCTGGTCCTCCATCAACCAACTATTACACTCAGGTTCACAAAGCAACCTATCCACTGACCCACACAAAACCCCTATCGAACTTGCCATCATCTTCAGTTCCTACTTCATTGACACCATAGCTAACCTAACCACCACCTTTCCTACAGTTAACACCACCACCACCAAGACAGCTGATAACCAAATCATCCCAGAAAACAAGTCTACCCTCAACTCCAACCTAAAATTCTCCCTCATATCCACCACCACAATAAAAAAACTTTTACTTAAGCTAAAACCCTGTACTCTAGCCCCTGACAATCTACCCCCACACTTCCTGCAGCTAGCTGCACACTCTATAGCTTCACATTCTATAGCTTATCCCATCAGCATACTCATTAACTGATCAGTTAAAGAATCCCTTGTCCCAGCCATCTGAAAAAAAAACATTAATTCTCCCCTTACACAAAGGCAGCACCAACAAATACACCACAAATTTTCAGTCCATAGCAATTCTCTCATCCCTCTCTAAAATACTGGAAAAATGCATCCATGCCCTACTCCTCAACTACCTGCTTGAAAACTAAATTCTGTCACCCACTCAGCATGGTTTCAGACCAAGACACAGCACCACTATTGCCCTCCTCTCCTTCCTTGATACAGTTAACCGGGCACAGGATTCTGGGAAAGTAATCACTTCTTTTTTCCTCAACCTCTCCAAAGCTTTTGATACCATTTCCCACACTATGCTCCTCTGTAAACTATCCACATTCTGCATTTCCCCACCTACCCTACAATGGTTCGATAGCTATCTCTCTAATAGGCAGCAATCCACCAAATGGCAACAGTCTTACTCTCCATTCCTCAATACTTCCACAGGGGTACCCCAAGGCTCCATACTTGGCTCTCTTATTTAACATCTTTATTATTAACAACTTTCACTCCACTCTTCCACAGTGCTCAGTAATCCAATATGCTGATGACTCTAAAATAATATGCACTGCAAATTCTAGCTCTGAACTCCAGCAAATCACCCAGAATGCCATTACCTCTACTGAATTGTGGATGCTTAACAATCATCTTGCCCTAAATCTGAAAAAAACTAAACTAGTACATTATACACCTATGAAAACCATTCCCCTAAATAAAAAAAAATATTCACTATACAAGCCCAAGACAATACCACTATAGAAGTTGTCTCACACACTAAACTACTAGGCATTGATATAAATGAAAACCTTAATGTTGACCTACACATAAAGAATAACATCAAGAAACAAACCAAAAGCTTGGTGTGTTCTACAGGCAGCAACACTTTCTTAGCCTCTCTAGTAGACAAACCCTTGCAATCACCTTTCTATTACTTTCTCCTTTATGATGCCCCTCTCCTTAATAATATCTAAAATTCTACAAAATCCAAACTTGATATGTGTTACAACAGAATAACCAAGTTTGCCACCAAGACCAAATTCTCATCCCACCACTGTAACTCACTGAAACAATTAGGCTGGCTGGAACTCCCCCACCATCTCTCATTCACCCAACTAACTACAGCACACAAAATAAACTACAGACCCACAGATTGTCCTGCTCTCTCGACACTACTTGCCAAATACCAATCCAGCAGGCAACTAACATCTGAAAATCCTCTACTTTTAAAAGTAGAAATGCCCACCTTACCTGCTGGTCAACTTCTCTACTCCTTCACCATCGCCAAACAATGGAACTCACTTCCACCTTCTAAAAGAAACACAGGCAGCACCACCTCCTTCAAACAAACACTGAAAAAGCATCTCAACTCTTCCTGGCTATGTACCTGCTGTATAACCTAACCTCTTCCTTCTCCTTATATGATAACTAATCTCTTATGCTTTTTGCTGCTGCTGACTGATATTTTCTCCATAATTATTATTTTTTCCTCACTTATATCTCTATTTATACCTCTCTGATTGAATTCATCTGACAACCAACTAAATTCCTGCTTTTATGTATATATTCTGTATATATTACTGTATTCACTATATGTAACACTGCTTTTACTTCTGTACCAATTAATGTTTCATTTTTTCTGTATCTATGTTCTTGTCTAAGCTTTTCTCCCTGGGTCTTCAGTGAAAATGGGCTCTTTTAGGCCCAGTGGACTTTCCTGGTAAATAAAGGCAATAAATAAATAAATAAACAGGTTCATAGGTGTGTACTAGACTAATGGCCCTGGAGCCTATAAAAGCCTAGCCCAAGAAGATTCCCTGGCATCATGCTGCCCAAAGTTAGTTCCCAGTGCCCCTGTCAAGCAAGGCCACTGAAGTGATCCCCGGGGTGAACTTCCTATTGCCCATCCACTCATCAAGATTCCTCTTAAAGATGGCCAGTGAAGTGCTCTGCTTGACATGAATGGGAAGTTTGTTTCAGAGTATGGGAAGTCTCTGGGTTAGGAACTTGTCCCTCAAGCATGTTCTGTTTATTGTGGTAATAAGGTTTAGGTCCCTGGAGCGTGTGGCATGGAGGGATTGGGATTTCTTTAGGTGTAGTATATCTAGCAGCTCTGGGTCAGACATGGCTTTGTAGGTCAAGCAGAAATCGCCTCTAAGTTGGTGATAAGAGACAGAGTATAGCTGGAGTTTTTTTAGTTTGTCCGTATAGGGCATGTGTCTAAGGCCAAAGATCCTCTTAGTGAGCTATTTTTGTGGCGCTTCCAGTTGTTGTAAGTGTCTAGTGAGGTACATACCAAATGAGGTATTGTATTCTATAATAGGTCTAATGAGGGATGAGTAGAGAGGGATTATGACCTCTTTCTTCCTGGATGAGAAACCTTTTGTAATGAGATGTGCCACATAGAAGGACTTTCTAACTATAGTGGCAATGTGGTTATCAAAGGAGAGGTTGCTGTCAACCTGTGTCCCCAGGTCTCTTATCACACCTTCGGTGTTTAGTGGACTACCGCCTATATGGTAGTTCATGGGCACCAAATTTTTCCTAAAGGGAATGACAATGCACTTTTTGGCGTTGAGTTTAAGGCCATGGTTCTGGCACCAGTCATTGGTGTCAGTGAGGCCTTTTTGTAGAATGTCAACATCAGTTGGAGAATCAATAATGGCTCCCAATTTGCAATCATCTGTGAACTTGATCAGCCAGAGTCCCTTTGTGTTGGCTTGAACTTCAGAGATGTAAATGCCAAACAGGAGATGACCTAGGACAGATCCCTGTGGGATGCCATCGGTAGTCAGATTTGGAGTCCGCTACTTTCACAGTGTGGGTTCTATCAGTGAGCCAGTTGGTAACTCATTTTATGACATGGGGGTTTATGCCTAGTTTAGTGAATCTATCTATGATTCCTGAGTGAGGGATGGTGTCGAAGGCCTTGGCAAGATCTAGGTAGGATGAGTGAACTACTTGCTCTCATCCACAGCTCTGGTGACATACTAGAAGAAGTCTATCAGGGTGAGCAGGCATGATCTACCTTTCACAAACCCAAACTGTGTGGGGTCCAGAGTCTGGAGATTCCCTATGTCTTTATTTATAAGGTCCATGATGATGCGCTCCATGGCCTTACATATCAGACTCATCAGGCTAATGGGGCGGTAGTTCCCAGGGTCTGTAGTCACTCCCCCTTTGTACAGTGGGATGACCATAGTAGTGCATCATTCGGTAAGAACAAAGCCTGAAATGAGGCTGTGATTGAACGGGGTACTCAGGTGTGGTGCCAGTTCACTTAGTATTCATGCTTTCTCTTCTTCCTCTACTTGTCTAACGTATTCTCGTAAGGACGTCCCACCTTACACTTACTAACCTTCCTTTTGCTTTAGCCCCTCCTGAACTACCTTCTTGCTCCTCCCCCCCACCTCATATCCCTTCTAAATCCATAAATCCCTCTCATCCTGTGAGGCGCCATCTTTTCTTTCTGTTTTTTTACCCCGGGCTGCTGTGAGTACCTGTCCTCAGCGTTGTTGGCTCTGTAAGTTACTGTGTGATAAATATTTACTATATCATACCTTTTTCACTGACTAAACGGCTCAGCCGATAGATGACATTACTAGCTATAATGGAAGACATGTCTGATTAATCTTGGAAACTTTGCGCTGTTGTATTGAGTAGCTTGTACGGTCAACTGTATGCTGCGTTCACCACGTGGAGTTGTTTGTTGGCTATTCCTACTTCCATGGCTTGGAGCTGAAGCACTCGTTAATCATACTATATTAGCTTTGAATGCTTTTTTCTAATTAACCTGGTATCACTTTCATTGGGGTATGCTTTCCATACAATACCTCCCTGAATAATTGGGTATTCCCCTGTAGACATTGCAATTGGAGCAACAGTCTCTTCTATTTTGACCGCAGGGAATTAGAGCATCTTCCTAGCGATGCAATAGCGATTACCTGTATATCACTAGTGAGTTTTCTCTTAATGCGGTCTAAAGAGTAACATTTAGCGTGTCACTCTTAATACTGCTTTAGAGCCTTTAATGACTTAGCCATTACGTTAGTATAGATCCGTGTTTAGAGCTTCAACTCTAATCCCCCTTAACAAACAATCTAAGTACCTGAGAGACTCACGAGAAATGGAGAAGAGCTTGCGACACCTCTGAATTGTGAGAGTAGTAATGAAGGGAGCCGTCCAAAGCCACTAGATACTTATCAGCAGACTCTATATGTTTTTCGCTGACTATATTATTAAAGTTTGTTAATTTAAGCCTGAATGGACCTGCAATGCTATTACTGTTTTCCTGCATTTTCTTTAGATTTATAGTGAAACTAGCTTGCTTATTACATCTTATAACTGTTTATATTACTGACTCTGTAAGGTTGAATAAATGTTGGGCTAGCTTGAATATTTAGTATCTTAAAGGTCTTTATGTTGCATAGTCTTCAGCATCCTAAGCGCACTGTATTTTACTGTTTAATAACCTAGCAGCACTTTTATTTCTCTGTAAAAGTCCTACCGTTAACTGTGGTTAGCTTGTACCTTTGTGCATATTATACTGTGTACCTACACATGACTGAACTGTATTAATGAATGCTTGAAAGTATGTTGATATGTACTTACTATATTACTACCTAATCTTTACAAAGGAGTGTTTTTTTTTCTTCACCCCTTCAAGCTAATTTTTTTTTCTCTCTCTCCCCTCTCATTTCCCTCCGATCCCAGGTTTCTAACTCCCTATTTTGCTACAAGGCTGTTTGTTACCTCTAGCTTTCTGGTGAGACAGACCCCTGCAAACAATTTCTAAGTATCCCTGCATATAGAAAGAAACCTGCTGCTCGGCCTTAGGAACCCTGCTAACAGGCAAGAAAGTATGTGTTTTATTAAGCCTAGTGGCAAAGCTGAACACTGCCTTAAGAACTGTGGTTTCAGTCAGGCGCTCGAACTAGACAGGATACCCGCAGCCATACCCCCTCTCCTCCCTTTTAATCTTTTTGTCTTACTTTATCTTCTCCATCCTCTCCATTTGCTTTCACCCATATTATAACTACTGAACCTTGCAATTTTCTTTTTTTACCTTCCAACCCTATACTTTAACCTTGGCTGCCAAACAATTTGTGACCACTAGGTGGCACCCTGAACTGGGTTCTCTCTTCTGTAATTACTACCTTCTCCTCCTAGAATGGAACCCATTTAAAAGCTCTGATCTTAATCTACCTAGAAAGAAGGACTGTCTTTCCTGCCCTTTTCCTCTACCACTCTTTCTGCTACTCTCCTCTTTAATAGCAAATAGCTACCCCTCCATATTCTCCACCTTCCATCCTGGCCTCCTCACTTACCTGTACCAACTGAAAGTACCACAGGAGTCGGTGCTTACAGATTGTTTTCTGCTGAACATTTTCCACTTACTTGTCTCAGCCCCGCTCCATTTGCCCTACGGGCTCACTCCGCTCCCCTACCCTACCCCCAATTCGCACCCACCCCCAGTACAGTTAACTTTGTACCCACATAACCACACCCCCAGCTACTCAACCACCTATCACAACACACTTCCAATTAACACTTTTACCACCTGGATAGTTCCCAATTACCACTCAACAACCTTACTACTACCAGCTGTACTTACTAACTTTACCTAACTTCCCTTTACATTTCTATCCTTCTAACACTCTAACTTTACTCCTTTCTTCATTCTACTATGACCCCTACAACTCTCACATCCACCCTCTTTCATCTCTAAGCACTAATTTTACCATCTCCACTAAACCTACCCTTTAACAGTATTCTAATAGCATTTCTAATTAACTCCATCTCTAAGCCCCCCATAACTTACAACTCTCTTGGCCTCCCTCTCCTACCTCTTTTATTTCCCTGCTCCATACACCCTATACTCCTACATAATACTACATACCTTCTTTCACTTCATACCACACCTTACCCCTTCTCTCCAATGGCCTCTAAACATAGCACTACTTATACATACCTCCTACTCTTACCCGCTATTCTAGCTGCCCTTACTCTAGCATTCTCACTAACCTTCCTGGAACATCACACTCTACTAAAACACCACTGCCACTACCAACATTCCCAATCAGACTCCCATACAAACTCCCTAAAACACATTAACATAATTTCTACTTCTAGCTTTACCCTTCCTAAGTACCACAGATCTAGCCATATCACTTACCTCCTTGACAAGAAACTCCCATATAACTACCTAAAAATCATAAAACTAATACAAATACCCCTACAACATCCACTATTAGATGGTGATATCCATCCTAACCCTGGTCCACATACAACAGCCCCCAGTGACCTCCTCAACCAAAGAACCTACACCACTTCCACTCCAACAAGATCATCCAACTCCCTTCTGATAGCTCACCTTAACATCCGTAGCATCAACAACAAAATATCCCATCTTCATGCACTTCTAGATGTGCATAAATTTGATATCCTCTGTATTACTGAAACTTGGCTTAAACCCTCAACCAAAGATCATGAAATAACCCCCCCCCCCTGGGATATAACATCCTAAGAAAAGATTGTACCACCAAAAAAGGTGGGGGTGTAGCCATATTTAATAAATCATAAATCCAACTATCTACCTTCAATGTCCCACTACCCACAAACTCCACAACAGAAACCCTATCAGCCAAACTTCAAATCAATAACCATAAATCCATCTACATAATCTGTTCCTACCTTCCCCCAGGTAACGATATCAGTAATCTAGAGAATATACTTAGTAGCCTATCTATACACCTACCCCAGGAAACCATTGTCTTAGGTGACTTTAGTATAGACTGGTCTACTTGTATATCCCCTAATCCCACTAACCACATAAATCTTTATGGTTTCACACAAATGATAACCACCCCTACAAGAATCCATAAACAAAGTGGCAAGGAAACCATACTAGACTGGATTCTCATCATCCCTCAACTTATAATCATGGAATCCTTCCTGATGACATCAGTGACCATGCTCTTACATATTTAATTAAACAAAAACTTCATAGACCCAATCCAACTATTTTTAAAACCTCACGCTCAAAAAAAACTTTCATCCTGAGAACTTCCAGACAGAACTGAAGGCTTGTGATTGGTCTCCACTGCTTCATCTTCAACTTGATGAAGCAGTCACCTACTTTAACACTAAGTTCCTTCAAATCCTAGACCTCCATGCCCCCTATCGTTCATCAAGAACAAAGACCAAAACTGCCCCATTTCTCACAAAACAAACTAGGCAAAAAATCATCCTAAGAAATAATATCTGGGCCAAGTGGAGAGCCTCTAAAAGCCCTTCTGACCATCTTTACTTTAAACAACTAAGAAATGCTACAAAAAAAAAGACATCCACCTTGACAAAAGAAACTATTACTTTCACCTCCAACAAACCCACAATCAAAAACCACAAAATTTCTGGTCAGCTATCAACAAACTACTTAATCCAGGCCACACCAAGTCTCCCACACCATCAGGAATTTCCCAAAATAACCCTAAACTAATAGCTGAATCCTTTAACACCTATTTTATGGAAGCCATACAAACTCTAGCAAACTCTCTATCTCCCACCAGCTCCCTCCCACCTAATGCTACAACAAACTCAACTCCTCCTTTTCACATACAACCTGTTCCTACATCCCTCATTTGTAACCTCCTTCTAAAACTCAAACCATGTATCCCCTCTGCTGACTGTATACCAGCAGAATACCTGCAAATTGCAGCTAAAGTCATTGCCTACCCTATCTCTATCCTTATCAATAGAACCATTTCAGAAAGTAAAATCCCCCTTATATGGAAGGTATCTCACATCATTCCTTTACACAAAGGTGGCACATCAACTGACATTTCCAACTTTAGACCGATCGCCTTACTCTCTCCTATAGCAAAAATAATGGAAAAATGTATCCACCTACAACTTCTTGACCATCTTCTCCACTACAATTTACTTGCCAACTTCCAACATGGTTTCAGGCCATTCCACAGTACATCAACTGCCCTGCTATCATTCTCTGACTCTATAAACAAAAATCAGAACAATTACCCCCTTTCCTCAGCTTTGTTTATTGACCTTTCAAAAGCCTTCGATATGGTCAACCACAATCTGCTTTTAGAGGTACTAAAAGCCCACTCACTAGACACACAGGCACTACTCTGGTTTAAATCTTACCTAGAAAACCGTCATCAAGCAGTCCTCTGGGACAATATGCTGTCAACTCCCCTCCCTGTAAACCTAGGAGTACCTCAAGGTTCCATACTAGGCCCTCTTCTCTTCTCAATATTTATCAACAACCTTAACACTACAATTCCTCAAGCCACCTGCATTCAGTATGCTGAAGACTCTACTTTAATCTTCTCCGCCAATTCCCCTACCACACTCCACACCCTTACCCAGTCTGTATTTAACACCGTTGAAAATTGGTTCATGCAACACTGCCTTCTCCTAAATGCAAAAAAAAAAATGAAATTATTACTCTTTACTCCCACTCGTAAATCACCACAATTTCACTTCACTATAACCTCAAACAATGGAACCACCATAAACCCTGATACCACAACCCGTCTCTTGGGCATAACTATTGATAACAACCTTAGTTATGATGACCACATCAACTATACTGTAAAATCTGTTAGCAAAAAACTAGGTTCACTGTATAGAATCAAACCCTTCCTTACAACTATAGCCAGAACCACAATAGCCCAAACTCATCTGATCTCTACCCTACTGTATGCTTCTGCTATTTACACTAACCTTTCCAAAAGCAACCTTACCAAACTTGCCAATAGCTACAACAACATAGCCAGATTTGATACTGGCAACCCTTTTAGAACACACCACTGTATCTACCTCATACAACTGGGGTGGCTAGAACTGCAACACCAACTACTCTATCATCAACTTACTATGACCCAAAGGATACTCTTCCACCCTAATAATATCCCAATCCTCACTAATCTTACTACCCCTTACAAAAATCTTACCACTCTTCGCTCAGCTGATAAACTTCTAGTTTCCACTATTAAATCTAAAAACAAAGCTGGAGACTCTCTTTTTACTAATACAGCTTCAAAGGCCTGGAACCACCTGCCAAGCGAGCTTTCTACTATCTCTTCCACATATCTTTTTAAAAAAAACCTCAAGCAGCATTTTAAAACTCACTGGCTCTGCCCCTGCTCCAACCCCGACTGACCTCCCCACCTCAAACATTCCTGCTAATCCCTTTTATGGTACCTTCAGGGTACTATATTGCCACTCTCCCCATGGCCTTTCTCACTGTACTATGATTTACTAAAAAAAAATGTATTACTTTTACATTTGCTTAACATTCATTTGCAATGATCTTAATAATGTTTTACCTGTATATGCTTATAGCTTGATATTGCTTTGTTTTCTATAATTGTATAATTAATGCCCTTCTTGGAGCTTTTCTCCCCGGGCCTCTACTGAAAATGGACATGTATCCAGTTAGACTAGCCCGGTCAACAAAATGTAAATAAATAAATAAATAAAAAATAAAAAATAAAAACACAGCCAGGATGTTATCAGGTCCCATGGAAGCTGTATTCTTGGCTTTGGACAGTGTGTTTTTTACCTGTGTAGCCATGATAATAGGGACTTGGAATTCCTCAGGTATTGTGATAGACCCTTTACAGGGTGAAAGGGGGGTAAAGTTTGCACTGAACCTGTCTGCCAATATGTTGGCAATAATCAGTTGGTTCTGTATATGTATTGACATTGTGCTGTAACTCAGAGCAGATCTGAGTATTGCCATGTAGATTCTTGACATAACTATAGAATGCCTTGTGGTTATCTTTAGATTCTGCAGCAATTTTGCTTTCATAGCTAGCTTTAGAGGATTTGATGATGGATCTCAGGTTTTTGCTGTGGCTGACAAGGGAGTTTTTCCAGTCTTGGGACTTCACCCTTTTCTGCAACAGTTTTTTCCTTCTGTTGTAGAGTTTGTTTATGGTAGGGGACTGCCAGATTGCCTTCCTTTTTTTGGAGGAGAGCATTTTGGTTCTGTTTAGTATGGCTCATTCCATGCACTTGTGTATGTGCTCATACAGTGCATCGGTGTATGATTCAGTCATGCACCTATTTTCCATTTGCATGGGGGTCGTGAAGTTAGCCACCTCTGTTTTTAGAAGTCCAAAACTGGCTTTGGAGACATTTTTTACAGTGGTTTCCTTTATGGGGGGGGGGGGGGTGAGGGTGGGATGTAGACATCCATGGTGAGTAGCTTGTGGTCAGATCTGACCAGGGAGGAGTTGATTACTGGTGTAGAGCAATGGTCACCCATGTTAGTAATGACAAGGTCAAGGATGTTTCTACCTCTGGTGGGGGTAAGAATGTGTTGGTCTAGGGCGTTGGAATTAAAGAATTATAGAAAACGTTGAGCAAGTGTGTCCGTACATGAGTAATTTTCCCAGTTAATGGGGGGGGGGGGTAGTTAAAGTCTCACAGTATAAGGGTATTGGGTTGTACCCTGATATTTTCCAGTGTGTTTAGGAATGTGGAGTGGGAGTCTTGGGACATGGTGAGGGATCTATAGCAGGCTACAACCTGGATTGCAGTTTTATCCAGTGTTAGTTGTACCTGAAGTGTCTCTGATGTGTTATGTTGGGCTACTCATCTGGAGGTGTGCATATCCTTTATGAATATAAAGACACCACCACCTTTAGTGTTTTGGTCCAGGTTTAGAGGCCGAAAGGTGTGGTATGAATTATAGCCTGGTAGTGCTGGGGTGCTCTCTGGAGCCTTGAACCAGGTCTCGGTCACTGCACAGATGTCGATGTTCTCCATTTTAAGTGAATTTTGAGATTTAGATTTCTAGCATTGAGTAGCATAACCCTCAGATTTCATTTGCTTGCAGCTGTTATGGTAGTAATTTTGTCTTCAGGACATTGCCTAAAGAAGGTACTATAGGGGTGGCAACAGCTTTGGCCAGTATCCGGAATCCCTGGGGTGACAGGTGCAGGCCATCTCTGGTGAAGCATTGAGGTTTGTCGAGCATGTCATCCCAGGCAGACAGATATTGGATTCCCTTAGAATGACACCAGAAACTTAGCCAATTGTTGAAGTCAATCATTTTCTGTGTGTACTGTGGTATAATTCTCGATGACAGTAGGATGCTACTCAGAGCTAGGGTCATACCTGCCTGGGCTACAACATCCGAGAGCTTCTCTATTTCTCTTATAATGTAGTCCAGGGAGGTACATTTCAGGTCATGCACACCAACACGGACAATGACAGAGTCATATTTGTACCTGTTGTGGAGTGACCTAAGTGCGTGCATTATGTGGAGGATCCTGGTACCCGACAGGCAGCTTATTGCAACTTTCTCCTTATTCAACCTAGTGAGTGGGACATCAGTGTGCCTTACTATTGAGTCACCTGTGACTAGTGTATTGGGTAAGTTGTTTTGCCTTATGGGCTTTGGTTGAGTGGCACACTGTTTACGTGAGCTATGTGTCTTATGGTTTGTGCTGAGATGTGGTGGCTGTTTGCATTTCTGCCTCAGAGGTCTCTGTTGTTTGGGCAGATTTTATTGAGAGCCTCCACAAAAGTAGGTGTGTGTTTTGAGTTACTATGTGAGGATTGTGGTGGTGTATGTTCTGGAGGGCTATGTGTTGAATTTGGTCTGGTGCAGGTGTTAACCTTCTCCTCTTGACTGGCTAATCCAGTCTTGGCTGGCGAGTGCTCGGCTTCCAGTTTGGTTATATATGTGTATCTCTCACAAGTCATAGTGCTGTGAGGTAAGAGGAGAGGGTTGTCTGTGTACATGAGGCAGTTGCTACATTGCCTCAGGATGCCTAAGTTCACCAGGTTGACAGAAGAAAGGACAGGGAACTGACCTTTAGACATGCCCAGATATGAGCTCAATATATTAAGTACTGAAGCCTTTTACAGGAAAAATGTCACTCAAAGTGTCTGAGTCTGTACAGAGCACTGCCAAACACTTAAGGGGAAACTAATACATAGACCCTGAAAATTTAAAGATGAAGTATTTAGGCAGATATTCTGAAGTAAGGAATAACTCAAGCAGTACTTACTGAAAATAACGAATTAGCTTGTCAAGAATGATAAAAAGAGGGAAGTCGCATGAATGGGTACTGCCTGGCTACTACTAATACTTGTCTCAGCACAGCTTCACTCTGTTGGGATACAATACTCCTTTGCTTCTTCTTTCATCAGAAGCAAAATGCTATCACCAATCCCAAGAAGAGAAGCAGGCCATGGCCTGTTTTGTGATCCACAGTCTTGTCCCAGATGATGCAAGGGTGTGCAGGCTTGTAGCTTTTTCTGGTAGATGCCTCGAATAGCAACCAGACAAATCAGGTATGTTAAGCACAGACACTCACTTTCCAACCAGAAAGATTCAGGAATCAATGCACTCTACTCCTACTCTCACCAGGATCAGAATATAAGCACAGATTTCAAGCTGTCACCTATAAAAATAGTTATTAAGCTTTCTGGTGATCAGCAGTCTCCAGGAAATAATGTAACTGCACTCCTTCTCTCACCAGGAGAAAACACAAGCACCAATCCCAAGATAACTACTGAGAGATCAGAATGTGGGCTCTCCAATAACTGGCGGTATTGCAATAGATGCTTAAAGGTAAGATGAAAAACATGGTTTATCCTAAACACTTCAGTGTGCACTAGAGGAGTTAGATGTGAAAGTAGGTAACTTACGTTTTGCCTGTCTAAAAAGTTAAGTTTTAGTGGAGAGTCACTATTTTTTTAAAACAGCAAGATAGATTGAAAGGGGTGGTCATTCTGGTACTATGGAATACAGTAGGATGGCCAATAAATTTAAATAGTTGAAGGGAGTGATTTCACAAAATCATAATTTTGTGCTTACTCACACCAACCAGCAAAAGCAGAGAGGAAATGATATATATGGTCAAATTAACATAAGGGGCAGGAAACTAGAAAGACAGTGGTGTTTAAGAGCACAACAGTAACCGGGTGGGAGAGTAGGAAAAATTTCTATCTGACTTACAAGAGACATAGCTGTGGTGTCTTTTCAAGTTTTAATATGCAGTTAAAAGCAGAATACAAGTAAAACACAGTATAAAGAAAACAAATCCCAGTATACAAAATGGAAAAAGGCAATAAAGTAATACAGAATACAACAAATAAAAAGCAAACTAACTTTTTCCTCACAGCAAACTGTAGCAGAGTCTGGGTGAGCCTTTCCAGTAAAGCTCACATATTAAATACTCATTCAAAAGAACTCAAATTATTTTGTTTCTATGTATTATGGCTTTGTCCCTGTTTAGCTGTAAGGCTGCTTGCTTGCTCATGGTGTATAAATTAAAGTGTAACATCATTTGGGGATGTCAAGTGTATGAACCATAATCCGTAATGAACCATATTATAGTGCTGAGTCTAAGAAAAACCCAAATAAGCAACTTATTTTTTAAATGTATTTACAGAAGCAACACAGGTTCATAGGTTCATAGGTAGGTACAAGGCTATCAGCCCAAGGGCCTATGTAAGCCTAGCCAAAAGGTTCCCTGGCTTACATCACCCAAGAAAGTTATTTTTCTGTGCCACTGTTGAGCAGAGACACAGAAGTGATCCCCGAGGTGTATTTCCTATTTCCCATCCACTCATCAAGATTTTTCTTGAAGAGTGCTAATGAAGAACTTTGCTTGACATAGATGGGAAGCCTGTTCCAGAGTATGGGAAGTCTCTGGGACAGGAATTTATCCCCCCAGCATGTCCTGTTTATTGTGGTGACAATGTTTAGGTCCCTAGAGCATGTAGCTTGGAGGGATTTTTTTAGGTGTAACATGTCCAACAGCTCTGGGTTTGACATAGCTTTATATGTTAGGTAGAGATCACCTTGGAGTAGGCGATATGCTACAGAGTAAAGCTGGAGTTTTTTGAGGCAGTCGGTGTAGGGCATTTGTTTGAGGCCAGTAATCCTCTTTGTGAGGTACTTCTGTGGCCTTTCCAGCTGCTGCAGATGTCTTGTGAGGTACATTCCAAAAGGGGCGTTGTACTCTATAATGGGTCTAATGAGTGTCGAGTAGAGGGGAACAATGACCTCTTTTTTTCCTGGATGAGAACCCTTTTATTATGAGGTATGACAGAATGATAGCAAGCCAGTTATTATTTGTTGCAGCAATGTCTCAAAGAGACAAGCCAGCTGCTGATTTACAATTCTGCACTATGCTTTGATTTATCATTGCTTTACACTCAAATTGAAATGACTGCATTTTTAATTTGAAAATGCACTAGTGACACTAGTGTATTACAAAACATTCAGTGTGGTACTCAAATACCTATCCATGAGTTCAGAGATGATGCCAGGCAGAATTATAGGGTGGTATTGATAGTCCAGCACTTCACAATTTTTTGGTGGTAATCTGTGAAGAGTGGTGCTAAATGGATATGCAAATCATGTCATTCAAGATGACAACAAAAATGTGGAGGCATTTTGTTAAACATGCATCCTTATCGCAAAAGCCTAACATGCTTAATGTATAAGCAATAGGGATGACAATTACACAGATAAGGGGCATTACATATTTACACATCAGTAGGATTCATACAGATTAATCTAAAAGGGCACCATCTGCATACTAATCATATATCTGGTCCTGAAGTTACACCAGTAAGCAGCAATTTACCATGAAAATACAGAGTTGTAAGAAGAAGGGAAAAAAGTAATATGCATTGCCATATATTTTAAAAGAAGGCACAATTTTTGCATTGTATGTTAGTTCTTCTGAAGGATTCATTGGGTGAAGTAATTAATTTTGGTGTGAGTGAAGTGCTTGTGCCAACACAAACAAAATACTGAAGGGGCCATTGGGGGAAATGTTTCATTTTGGGGTCAGGGAACTGCTTGTGCAGACATGGACAAACTGCTGAAGTGATCGCTGAGGGAAATGTTTCATTTTAGTGTTTGTGCATATTTGGTGAAATTACTGAAGGGATCACTTGGGGAAATGTACATTTTCCACAATCAAAGCTTCCAACCTCCATCCTCCATACTCGAACACAGTACAGAAGGGATTGGTGGGGGGAAAGTTTCATTTTAATGCTTGTGCACACCTGGGCATATAAGTGAAGGGATCGCTTTTGGAAATGTTTCATTTTAGTCCTTGTGCATAGCTGGTAAAACAAATGAAGGGATCACTTGGGGAAATGTACATTTTCCTCATTCAAAACTTCAACTTTCCACCCATATACATATACAATACAAGATGGCAGACCATGATTTATAAACATTCCAACTAAACTACATGGAGGTTCCCTTTAAGAGTAGTCATTTATTTCCACTGTGATATGTCAAGGTGTGTGTTGGGGGTGTAAGTGCTTGGCTACTACCACAATATATTTTCAGCTCCACTTATGTTATTTCTACAGCTAGAGTGTATGCTAGCATTCTCTGCCATGGGCTTCTTGCATTAAGGAATGTTCTGCAGGCATCCTCAGTAAATGAAAATGATGCCTGGCTGTTTAAGCATAGGGCAGCTGCGGACAAACGGGATCGGGGGAAAATAAGAAAATAAACCTAAAATAAGCATTCAAACTAAAATCAGTATTCTGCCATGCAAGTCATTGGCAGGCAGAAGACAACCTGGCCAGTGAGTAGTGGTTGCTAAGGGGGAAGGCTCAGTGTGAGTTATGTAACTATGCATTAGCAGGCAATCCTATGTAAATGAGGGGAAGGATAGTGAATCACAGTTTTCCCCAGCATGTGAGGCAGGTCCAATCAGTGTAAGAGTATGAATAGCTGGGTGCAAGACTAGCAGGTAGGTGACATCATGGGGGTGTGTGTCAGGCATCCTGTAAGTGGATTGTAGGCCTGTGGCTTGGGTTTGCTCCTAGCTTAGCACAGCTAAGCTAGGGTGTGTGTCTAAACCTGCCTAGCACTCTTTACAAAGTGTAAGCGGGTGTGCGCACCGTGCAACTGGATTTACAGGAAGAAAAAAGAAGTTAAACCAGGAAATAGCAGCTCTGTGCACATGTGAGCACTCTGTTTGCGCGGTGCGCACACGGGCTTAAACAGGGAGGCAATGGGAAGGGAAAACAGCAGTAGGAAGGTAATCAAGGAGAACTAGTGTAGCTGGTAGGTGAAATGTATCAGAATCAGCCAATTACACAGGTAGAAGACCAGCCCAGCCCAGCACACCACTATAAACTATGCAAACATCTTTCCCCCTTGGTTTTCCCCAAAACTTCTGCACCACCGGTGTATATGGACGGGGAAATTATACAAAGTGAAAGCAAGAGAAAAAATGTTAGGGGCTGCTTTTGCTATTATAAACCAGCATGTGCAAGAGGCTGAGGGTAGTGAAGATGTGAATGCCGATGTCCAACACACAGTGAGGAGGAGAAGAGTGTACAGACCCAGGGAAACCTACCATGAGCTGGAGATAGTGGAGTGCTATAGGGTGGACACGGACCTTCTACAGCATATCGTTGAACTGTGCTGGCCACACCTCAGACACAGAACCAACAGAGGGGAACCCATCCCAGTGGAAACTAAGGTATGTGTAGGCTAATGAATACTAGCCACAGGTACCTTCCAAAGGCCAACTGGGGATATCATGGGGATCTCACAGGCGTCAGCATCCAAGGAACTCCACCAGCTCCTGAATGCCATGTCAGCACATGCCGTGAGCACATATATTTCCTCAACACCCATGAGGCGTTGGCCAGCAATATGCTTCTCTTCCACAAATAGCTGAATACCCTGAAGTAGTGGGTGCTATAGACTGCACGCACATACACATAAAAGCACCACCCCATGAGCAAGGCAGGGTCTACATATACCACAAGGGCTTCCCCTCCATCAACTGCCAAGTTGTGTGCAACGCCCAGGACATTATAATGAATGTGTGTGTGCGCTGGAAGCCCTGGGAGCTATCACGATTCCCACATCTGGCATCTGACACAGCTGCACCAGAGATTTGCCAGTAGGGGCATCCCATACGGCCACATAGTGGGGGATGCTGGTTACAAACTGGAGCTATGGCTGATGACACCCATCAGAAATGCACACACACCCAAACAAGAGCTCCATAATGAGACATATGCACAAACAAGAATCATAATAGAGCATGTGTTTGGGGTGCTCAAGTCATGGTTCCGGTGCCTAGACACATCCAATGGAGCCTTGCAGTACTCTCCAGCTACATGTATCCAAATATTCATGGTATGTGCCATGCTACACAACATGATTCTGCGGAAGCGGCTGCAGCAGGATCAACATGGGGCAGGGCCACACAGCCCCCCACCATTGCCAAGGCCAGCACAAGTACAGAGTGACTCGGAGGAGGAGGAACAACCTGAGCCTGCACCTGTAGGCAGAAGGAAGCATGCACAGTATGCCTTGGCTTTGGCAAAGAGGCAACGCATAGCACACACACTGACACAGTAGGAACCCAGGGAATGGAAACTCTCTCTGACTTGCACATACAGTAAAAGGGATGCCAAAAAGGACACTACCTGTACTTTACCATGTATAGGGAGTGTACTATGTGCATCTGACATAGTCAGCCCTCCAGCACCATCCTCAATACTGGCACGGCCGCAAGGTAAGTCACCCTTCCTATCAATCACTGAATGCAGTAGTATGGTCTGTTAGTTGAACATACAAGAAAGGGAATTGGGTGGCTGAATGGGATGGCAGCAGATAGCAGACAACTATATGGGCAGCATGAAACCATAACAAATACTGGTGTCATGAAAGTAGGCAGTAACAGACAAGGTGAAAAAACCCACTGCAGGACATGTGCTGGCCCAAATGTGTGTCCATAGGGCACACACATGCATGTCATGGAGGTTCACATACCCAACAACAGTCCCACCCAGCCAGCAGGACAGGTGTAGATGAACACAAGGAAAGGCTTTCTAAGGTCTTCGAGGTATGGCAATGGAGATTAACCCCCCTCCAGACCTACACAGAGTATAACAGGCCGGGAAGTAGGATGTCATTCATGAAGGGTAGGAAGTCTGAAATAGCAATGTAGGTCAGTAAAACCTATAAACTGTACTACACTGACATGCCTGTAGTCCGCAGGATAGGTCAGAATACAGATTTAAAAGGAGGCCAACAGACTACCAGAAATACCAGTGCGGTCAAAGCAAATGTCCACAGTTGGCAGTTGTGACCCCCAAACCCTATGTAGACATGTATTATCATCCATGTGTTGGAGTAATAACAGCGAGCACAGAGTATCTGTGCTTGCCAAAGTAGAAGGATGGATTGTTTCATGTGTACAATATGCAGAGCTCCGAGTGTCAGGTTGATGTGTGGAGGCCAGCAGGGTACCTGAAATATCAGGTGGGTATAGCAGAAATGTCTACAATTGTCAGGTGTGCCCCCCAATCAAATGTAGTATAGCAGTAGCATCTATGTGTGGGTAACACAGCAGCAGAACACAGAGCACCTGAGCTGCCCCACTTATAACGATGGAATGTTGCATGTGTACAATATGCAGAGATCTGAGTGTCAGGTTGTTGTGTGGAAGCCAACAGAGTACCTGACATACCAGGTGGTTGTAGGACATGTCCACAGTTGGCAGGTGTGCCCCCCTCAACCCTATGTCGAAATGTATTAGCATCCATGTGTATCAGTAATAACAGTGAGCACCAAGTACCTTCGCTGGTCAAATCAGCAAGATGGATGGTCGCATGCCTACAATATGCAGAGCTCTGAGTGTTACATAATTCTGAGTGGTATGCTGTGTGAAAGTGTTCAGCAAATAGCCGTGGATGGTGTGTCCTGGTGCCCAGTGGTCAGTACTGCTGATGACTGGGCCAAGTCCACAAAACTGCAGTGCCAAACAGACTGGTATCCCAGCATGACATGTTTCAGCAGTAGACCATATGATTTGTACAGATGTCATAACTGTCACCATCTGGAAGATGGACATGGCATGAGTGTTGGCCCAGATGTACACACAGTACACAGGTGGAAGTACCTTAGAAAGAGACTGTGTAACATTTCACAGTGAAATGGAGTCACCCTCCATTTGTACATACAGGTTCACTGCACATCATTTGGTTGTGTAGTATGGGGAACTAATATGTAATGTGGGCAAACACTGGCAGACCACAAAAGGCAGAGGTATGATGTATGTAGAAGCTGCTGGTGTCCACCCACTAGCCACCAGCAGGGGAAAGGGCCATGTATACCTGTGAGACAGTTGCAAGTAGCTACCCTAGCACACATGCAGCCAGTCCGGCCCAACATCAGCCTCAGGTAACACACAGGCCACCTCTCTGCTGCTGTGAATGAGTACAATATGATCCCCACATTACTATGTGAATACTCAGAGAATGCAGCATGCTGAAGAGGTGTCCCACACAGGTGTGTCCATAGCTGTAAGATGCACCCTGCCAGCATCCACACCAATGGATTGATAAGAACAGAAACAATTGCCATCACCACCTTGCACACCTATCCTGTCAACCCAGGGAAATACATTGCCTTGCAGCCTGGGTCTGTACAACTGACAGAATGCACTGGCCTGCTACAGATAGCCTGCATCAGTACCCAATGCCCCACTGTCCTCTGTCACAGGTCTGTGTCACACCCATACTGCCACTGTATGTTACCCCATGGACCCCCACATAATGATAAAACACAGTCCACAGAACAAAAATGCAAGGACATGTTGACATATCCCAGTAGTATATCCATCATGTTCCAATGCATGAACTGTGGACCAACCTGTACATACTGCTGGGATGGAGTAGCAACTATAGGCATACCTATCGGATATCGTGTGCATAATGGTAGGAAGAGGACAGATTAGCAGGGGGGGGTAGCATCGCCACCATGGAGTGTGTGGAGGGTGAAACCCTGATGTGTGCACATACTTATCATGGCTGCAAACACTGGGATGGGTGGCCACAAACCTGATTGCAAACCAAATTGTGAAGGGTTAATGAACAGAATAATAGGCCCTGCCTCTGGATAACTTCAATGAGTCTAAATACCTGGGAGGTATGGCCACAGCGCAATATGGCCATCCTGTCATGGTGATAATTGTACAGGCATGGGACCCACAGCCAAAACAGCACCAATGTGCTGTACTATATATATTTATATATATATATATATATATATATATATATATATATATATATATATATATATATATATATATCCTATCAGCAAGTGTCTGCAGTTTCCATGCCAGAATGACATGAGTGTGCAAGAAAATGTATGTTGCACATCACATTACTGGACAAAGCTACATTCAACTTGTAATCCCCAGGAACATACTGCCAGCAAAGATGTATACCTGTCATTAGTTGACATAAAACATCAGAGGATAAAACACCACATATCACTGAGTATCCCTGCCAACACCAAAACCATGTAGCAGAAGCACCACAGATACAATTTGCAACAATCTCACTAGCCTTTGCCCAATGTTGACCCACACTGTCAACCAATCTACAGATATCCTGCAGAAGCAGGTTACTAGCTGTAGGTGCAGAGCAAATACCTGCACTGGAGTACAACCTACCTGGAATGGAGTCATGCATGCAATACAGACACTCATACTGGGCATGTTCATACACTTAGAGAAGCAAAGGCCATGTCAGAAAACAAATTACAGAAGGGTCATACTGGGCATGCTCACACACACAGAGAAATGAAGGCCACGTCTGGAAACAACTATGTACTATATACAGCAGTCAGTCACAGATGTCTGTGGAAACACTCCACATTACACACCAGTCAAGCTCTGCACACACAACGGATGAGAATATGCGCATATATCTAAGGACAGCACACTATAACAGCCCAGACATACACATAATAGATGTGGGAAGAGAGTGACAGACAGTGACAGACAGCTCCCCTCTCATGAGGCCTGTCCCACACAGCACACTCCCATTTTGCAAAAACATATGATGTGCAAATGCCCATCACTGTGCACAATTGCCCCTGGTAGTCTTCCAGTCAGTTCACCTTTCATTAGCTATCTTTGATAAGCCTGCTGATGTCATTCCCTGTGAAATACATCTTTGGTGAAAGAGTGTCTCAGTAATCTCTGTGGTGTGTTCTGTAACTGTGTAATGCTCTAATGTGGTGTAGTAGTTAGGTAGGTGTTCTAATCCCATTCATGGCGAATGTGTGTGCATATGTGTAGGGCCCAATGCTTTTGAGGACAGTTAGTACACCTGTCATTGCCCTTCTTTGACAAGCCTGCTGATGTCATTCCCTGTGAAATACACCTTTGGTGAAGGAGTATCCCAATAATCTCCGTGGTGTGTGCTGTCCCTGCGTAATGCTGTAGTGTGATAAACTATCTAGGTAGGGGTTCTCTACCCAGACATAGTATGTGTGAATGTTTGTGTGTGTTCCTTTGTGAGAGTGGTGAGCAATGCTTTTGAGGCCATTCACAGGCACTACGACCTCCATTGCCCTATTTTGGCATGTCTGCTGACATCATCGACTGTGAAATACATCTTTGTGGAAAGCTATCCCAGTAATCTCTGTGGCATGTGCTGTAACTGTGTAATGCTGTAGTATGATAAACTAGTTAGGTAGGGGTTCTCTTCCCAGACATGTTAAGTGTGTGTATGTCTGTTTGTAATACATAACCTACATGGAGGTGGCTGTGACTGTGTGACACCTGGACCTATTGAGGAGTCGGTTTTGTAATTTTCCTATATGGTGGCCATATTGTATGTCACAATGTCCACCTTACAAGGATGACACATGTCAAGCAGCAGAGATGCTGGGGTGCCAATCCACATGCCTACATGTGATACAAGGCCTGGTGAACAAGGTAAGCAACCCTAGTATTACACAGAGTACACTATGAACCTGTGTCTCATACACAAACACACTTGCCTAGACAACTACCACTATGTTGGTAGTATCCTGCATACTGTTCACAGATAGCAAGCGTAGTGTGATTGCAGTGGGCTACAGAGGGCATGGCACCCTGTCCATCAGTACAATAGGCACATAACTGAAGACAGTGCACCTTCAGTATGTTCCCCAATGGATGCCTACAATATCTGTGGTGCCATCAAATGTGATCCACAAAGGACTGTCCATGAGCATGCCCTGCCACAAGAGGTCAGGAGTGGCACATGTAATGATAACAATCTGTGTACATAACATGGACCTGGCAATCCGGGTACACTTCCACATGTCACTGTATATGAATGTGGGATGTGTGCACATCCCAGACACCGTCCATATAGAACACATACATGGCAAGCATTGCACAGCACTGGCCACACACAATACTAACCCAGGTGACAGGATGGTGAATACAATACCCACCTGTGTGGGACAGTCCGGACACTAGACACCTGATCCACACAGCAGACCATTGTCATGTGGCCTGATGCCAAGGTATACCCCTCACCTAGCCTTGTACAGCCTTCTGGCACAGCCAACTGCTACATACCTGTGAAGCAATGCACACATGCACGTCAGTACTGGCACCCTGTGCCCCTGTGTGTGGTGTATGATGCTTCCAACCACATTCACACCTGGCACAACTCCCATTGGCATACTGAAGCAGTCCAATTGATGTCAGACACCCTCACATGCTCTTTGCCCATAGTACAACACAATAGCTCCTGTGGTGCATGAGATACCTGTGCAATACTGTATTGTGGTAAAATAACTAGGTAGGGAGTGTATTCCTAACCCTGGCAAGTGTGGCAATGTGTATGAGTCCCTTAGAGAGTGTGGCTGTGTTGCTGCTGACACCGGCCAATGTGGACAGGCACTTGTGCTACACCTACCATATCTGTACAATATCACTGTTGCAGATGTCACTCACCAGCACATATATTTTCGGATATCTCACCAATGCGTAAGCTATGTGGCATATGCAATAACTGCATGCACATGTGATAGTGATGCATTGTCAGGCAGGGGTTTGAATCAGTGTACTGGTATGTGTGTCACACAGACATGCTTCAGTTTTACTCACCCACACCTTCCCTGACGTACTTTGTCTCTGTTTGTCCCTCTCACACCCTCCCTGATGGATGTGGATATGTACACCTGCTCTGCTTAGGCAGCAGCTAGTGTTTTGTAAATGTTGGTCATGATCAGATGATGGCCTCTGCACCAATTGCAGTCCTCTTCTAGCTGAGTGAATGTGACATAGCTGTGGTAACATTCCCATAGCCAATTGCATGGAAACACACTACAATATCTAGGAACATCGTGTTGGTGTTGGGCCGTGATATTCACTGTGAGTGGAACCTAGATCTGGTGTTTGGCATAAATCATCACACATGGGTTTGGGATTTACCTCCAATAACACACACTGTGGAAAAAGGCCAACAGACAGGACAGGATGTGCTAGACATGACTACAGAATGTAAGTGTTGCTGTTTTTAGTTTAGAGTACTGTCAGTTTAACACGATGTGTGTGGTTATGGATAGTCTGCCTGTTGTAAGATCAGTCATGACAGTGCGATGTTTGTGAGGGAACCCCCATCTGTAGGGTCATCTGGAGACTGGTTAGTGTGTTGAACCTTTTGTTCCTTGTGTTACTCACAGAACACCTATCTGAGAACGGCAGAAGCATAGTGTGAGGATTGCAGTCAGTACATGATAACAGCCATGAGAGTTACTGACTTCATATCCCAGATTGGACATACTTCACAAAACACAGTGGTACGACAGTAAATGTCTGAAGTTACCACAGTACCATGCCAATATTGTGCAGGTATTCATTGCACTACTCACGCGTCTGTCACCCTTTGTGTATATGTCATGCAGGACATGTGCATGTGTTCCCCTTGCTCTGCAACTGTTCTAGATCTGGTGTCTTGTGGTAATGGGAATATCTATGCATGCTGTTATAAGTAATCCTGACTGCTGCTGACTATTACTGGCCCTTATCTGTTGTAAAATGGCAATACCATAGCCCATATGGGAATGCTGATGTCAGTCGACCCACCTGTCCCAACTCAGCTGGCCATGGCACCGGGCACCAGCAGGTCTGAGTTCCAGCCTGGGACCTCCTCCTCCATTGTCCATGCACAACCTTTGGGTGGAACTGCTGCAGGTGATGGTGCTTCCCCCCCCCCGGGAGCAGGGGAGGACAGGAACCTGTCACTCGCCGTCAAGTCCAGTCCATGGTGTGTAGGAAGATTGGCAAAGAGTTTCAAGATCACCTACACCAGCTTGAGGGCCACATGGTGCAATCAAAGGGTGAGCCTGCACCTCCTACCCAGCCCCTAGCACAGCCACCTTTGAGGACATGAAGGTGCAGTGGTGACTGCCCATGGGTGGGGACCTCAGTCCCACTGTTTCCATTTGGGGGCTCATGGGCTTGCAACTTCAAAATACCCCTCCCCGTCCAAGGTGTTTCCCCCCACATGTGTCATATATCCCCCCGGGATTATATATATATATATATATATATATATATATATATATATATATATATATATGTATATATTGCTGTATATATATATATATCTAATGACATGTGGATGTATGGTTGTCTGCATATGTATATATCTATATGTGGGTATTTATATATATGTATGTCTATATATGTCTACATATGTACTATAGAGAGGGAGAGGTGTGCCAAGTATGCTTTGCAATACCTACAAATAAAACAGTTAGTTTAAACAAAGTCACACGTGAAGTCTATTTTTATTACCAGGGAAACATTCAGCCCATGCGGGACAACCCAAAAACTGGGTATTCTACTTTCTTCTAAAAGCATGGCTGCAAAGGTACGCATGGCTATGTGCATGGACTACAGCGTGTGGCAGACCTAGGATACTTGGGTCAGGACAACGTACAGGATGAGTCCCGAGGGGAGGAGGAGTGGAGGGTGGGCAAAGTGTGGTGGTGTGGTAGCTATAGGCCAGTAAACAAGGAAGAGATGGTGGCTGCATGTGTGCAGTGTGGGGGGGGGGGTGAAACTGTGGTTAATGAATGTATGCGTCAAGTATGGCCTGGGTTGGATGGGCCTGTACTGCTCGGCCCGCCTAGTGGGTGAGGGAGAGGGGAATGTGATATAAACATGTGAAACATAAAAGAAGACTAATTTAAATCCCTGTTTAAATTAAACATTTACAATAAAATAAACTTGGTAGTGTATTGCAAGGCGGGCTTGTTTGGCTGGTGGGGTATGCCAATCCATATGAGATGTATATTGTTTGTGGCCTCTCGACCCCATTAACAGTGCATATGGACATATATGTTTCTGTTAATCTACCATTGCTATCTACAGATGTCTGGCCATATATACCTATATGGGTATATATATTTGCTTACATATTTCTAACTATGTCTGTATATACCTACGGAGATATATATCTGCGTACATATATGTAACTTGCTGTGTATATGTGGACATATAGTTGTTGACATATATATCTGTACATGTCGGCATTTGCATGTATATATGTTCATATATTTGTATAGCTATATATATATATATATATATATATATATATATATATATATATATATGTATATATTATTTCTGGATAATATATATATATATATATATATATATATATATATATATATATGTAACTACATATATAACTATGTTGTCTCTGTTTAGATAGTAATATATTTACACAGACACATACATCTAGATGTAGGTATACATTCTCTGTACTGCTGCATGACTGGGCTGGATGTTATGTTTCTGAAAACATCAGATTTATGCATATTTGGCATGGCTTAGTGGTAAATCATTTTATGTATGGTGTGCATGGTCCTGGGTTCGAGCCTTGCAAAGGCTGTTTATTTTGTTGCTGGGCAGAAAACCGGCCACTGGATACAGAGTGATTAAGGCACTTTAAAGCAGTTGTACGCGGGTTTGCGTGGGTTTGCATGGAGGTAAGCACTGCTAACTTCCTGTTACAATGTCTTACACCCAGTTACCTTCTCCTTTACTTAATCTGTGTAGGCAGAGCTTACCCCCATGAAAACGCACTTAAACATGCTTACTCATGCTTACATATGCTTACTACTGCTTATCTGTGCTTACACCTGCTTACTACTGCCTTATTCATTACGATACTGACTCATCACATGTGCATTTCCTGCAGTACTCCACTTCATAAATATATGTTATTTAGTGGGTTTTGCAATAAAAAATTGGTTATACCATGATTTGCCATGTAAAATAGACTGTGCTGTAGTGTGACTCAAACCAGGAATGCCTGCTCGTTAGGCGAATGCTCTGCCCACTACACTGTTGCAGTGCTGCTTCATTTGTATATATCTTCCTTGTTATCCTCTTCAGCCTTTTAAGCTGCTTTAACTATAGCTAAGCAATGGGCACACCCATGCACCTACGGTTATCTGTACTCGGAGTTTGAAAAAAAAAATGAAGGGGTTTCTTCTTTTGATTTTTATGTCCTGTTGCTGTTGTGCACATGGGGGACTGTTGGTGGGGATATGCAGACACCTATGAGCGGTCTCACTCATTTAATTCCACTTTGTGCTGTTCTACATTGCAGTGGCGTGTTTATTTTGAGAGGTCTGCTGTCAGACACACCCCTTGCACTCGCACATGCTCCGTGTAAGCCTAGGAGGTCAGGCAACACGCCTTCATTAATATGCATGCCACGCTGCCATCATTCTTCAACACGGGCGCTTAGTGAATCCAGGGGTGGTATAATATTATTTTAGAAAAACATTTCTTGGTGTATCCATGGAAGGTGTTAAAAGAAAGAAAGAAAACAAAAAAGGGCTATAAACGACAGAAGAAAAAGGTTTGAAATTTTCTATGAATAAGAGGATGTTTTTGTGGAGAATTTTATTAGACAAGTTATAATGAAATATTAGATGATGAGGAATGAAAATATGTTGACAGCAGTAAAGAAGAAAAAATAAAACATTGTATTTTTGGCCTGCAAATTGAATAAATAATTTCTGGAAAAGTTTAAAATCAATATAGATAGAAAGGATTTAAATGTAAAATGATGAATATGATATTGTATGGAAAGTATAATAAAGTAAATAAATGTGATAATGCTAAATGGGCTAAAATACTGTTTGTGACGATATAGGTGTTATGGTAAAAAATGTGTGAGAATTTGTAATATAGCAAGAAAATACAAGAAGATAATGTATTAGCTGAAATAAGAAGATGGTTGTGAAAGAAAGAGTGGGGGAATAGAGGATATATATAAAAGAAGAAAGAAAGAAATAGAATTGTTTAGTTATTTTGTGTTGATTCTAAATAATTTTAAATAATTGAAAGTTTTTTCTATGGTATAAAATGAACATAAATGTTAATAAAGCACCTCTGCTCTTTTCAGTATCTGCCATGGGATCTTTACAGTCTTCTGAACTAACACCATCTCAGGCAGATGGGGCCTCAGTTTAAATCAGAGGGGATGTTAAACCAAGGCCCAAGCTGCCTAATCTGCATCAGTTGTTTAATTGCAATAAAACTATTCTAATGAAAGATTTTACTAAATGTCCCTTTAAGTCATGGTTGAAAAATGAATGTTTTGGCATTGCACATCTACATTGCAGATATGTAGTCAGGAATTTTGTAATTCTACATCAGTTTCCAAACTGCAGGCCATTTCCCACAAGAATAGCCAATCTCAACCCCAGAAAGTACAGGCTTAAGCAGAAAAGTTGTGCAGCCAGCCAGGCTTTCTGAAAAAAAAAAGTAATTTAACAAACACTAGTAGCTGTTCCTAGCCTACCTAGTTGTCCCAAGGTGTCTTTTTGCTTCTCTGCAATTTTAACAATCATTCCTGAGTTATCCACATACTTACTACTAAGTATTCTGGAGAACAATGGTACTTAATCTCTCTGCAAAACAATGAGGTAAGTGCTGCAATATTACTCATTGGGTGTAGCTAATACTGAATAGCATGATTTATTTCCTATTGCGGCTCATGTGATTACATTACCATAACATTCTATCTGCTCATAGTGTATACATTTTTTACAGAGTATTATGTAAGCTTGATTAGGTAGCCATGGTAAGTTTAAACTCTAGAGGAGGCCTATTTCAATTATTTAGTTTGCTGTAACCGTGCTTCACCTAAATGGAAACATTAACCATAAAGCACGCTCCCCATGGATGTAGAAGTGGGTCACTGTCCCCCTGTTTTATTAGTATGCCATTTTGGTTGTAGAGCTACTGTTGCATACCTTAGAATGGGCTTTTCCTGTCTGTGTATACATAAACACAATACCTGGTTCAGAATTTTACACTATGCTACCTGTTCATGTTTAGCCAATTATATGCTTTTCACAGACACACTACCTGTTTTAGCATTTACACTATCCTAGCAGCTCTAAGCTAAGGTCTTTTAGCCTATATTAGTAATTACAGTATATAGCTGCACTGTATTTTGCTATTTAAGTGGTTAAAATGTTGTTATTAAAACCGAGTTTCATTTTATGTACTGTGTGTATGTTAGGCTAGTAGGACTAGTATTTGCATTAAGGCAGCTCCAGGGCAGTCAGTTCAGAGCTAAGGGTCTAATCATTTTTCCTGCCCACCCACTCTGTTGTAGTTGTGTTTTTAAACCCAATGTATCAGTTTATGCCTGACTCATGATAATTTGACAACATAATTCTTTCTGTCTCTCTCTTCATTTATTGGCTGTCGACAATAAGCACATAAACATCATTTTGCAAAGCCTCTTCCCTTAAAGTATTCACCTGGCTAAAAAAACCTTTGATAAAATTGCTTTATATTAAGTGAACTGCTTGCAATGTTTTAAGTGTTAGATTAGTGAGGTTTTTATGGTCTATATTAGGTCAGCGAACGCTTAAACAAGAGAACGCTGATTGATCGACCTTATTTTAGCGAATGTTAAAAATATCGAAGCAACAGAAACTCAAATTTTTTCTTAGGGAAAGAATTTGGTTGTCCGTTTCTGTTGCTTCGATATTTTCAGTGCGGTGGTGGAAAGTTACGGGTCGGATTCAGGTAAGTGTGCGATTCTGTGGATGTGAGTGTTAGGGTGGGTTAGGTGAGTTAGGGTTAGGGCTCGGGTTCGGTATGTGTGCGACTGTGTGGATGTAACGGTTAGGGCGGGTTTAGGTGAGTTAGGGTTTGGGAGCAGGTGAGGTGAGTGTGCGATAGTGAAGGAGCTTAGGGTTAGGGTTTGGGTTAAGGTAAGTGGATAGTTAGTGGTGTGTGCATAGTTTAGTGTAGGGTTAGGTGTCAGATTTTAGGTGTATGTGTGTGGATTTCTGTTTGTTTGGTGTGCTTGTGTTGTGTGTATGTGTTTTGGATCAGCGTTTTTTTTTTCCCTAGGAAAAAAATTGCTGATCTGACAGTTCGAGATTGTAAGCTTTCACTTACATAAGGTCGGCCAATCAGCATTCGCTTTTTTAAGCATTCGCTGATCTAATATAGACACAGTTTTTACTAAAATGTACAAAAAAACCCCAGAAACATTGGTATAGCTGTTCCCAATGCATTATGTTTGTAGGACAGTTAAGATAAAGCAATATGATAACAACAATAAACATAAATTTAGTGGAGAGAACAACTGAAAGGATAAAGCTATTTTTCAAGAAGTTTGCATTGCAAAATAGGTGGTTATTACCAGTAGATAAATGTACAGGCATAATTATTTGGCACTGTGCTAGTACAGACTTTGGGAGAAACTGATGTTAATGATGGTACATACCGTGTATCAACCTAAGGGAGACTGATACACTAGGAGAAGATAATGATTTGTACTTTCTGGGGGGAGCTTAACTAGAAGGATGATGTGGGGGGGTTTGTATTCAGATTAGGACATATGTGGTGCTGTGTTAGTAGGGTGGAGAGGGATTATAGCAAGGAGATCTGAGTTATGATCATGGACCTTAAGTATGGACTAAGGTACAGAATTTGCTTCTGCAGATGGTTATCTTGGGTTTGTGCAGGTACAGTACCAAGAGCTGAGTAAGTACGACTGAAGATGGTTTTTGAAGTTAGGCTTAATGTCCAACATCCTGATATCTACAGGAAGGGAATTCCATATTTTAGCAATATCACTGGAGTAGAGGGAGTCACCAGAGATATTTCTGCTTTTGGTTACTTTAATGAGAGCTTTGTTGGTGGATCTTAGAACACGGTTGTTTGTATAGTGATTTAGCAGGCCTTGAAGGGCTGAGCTTTATTCAAGGTGGTATAGGATTTGGTGGGCAGTTATAAGTTGGTTATAGGTAATCATGTTTGGTAATTCCAGCCATGATAATTGTCTGAAGCCTAGACAATGATGGGTCCTGAAGGCTGAGTTGTTGGCAAACTTTGCAGTTTTGTTATAGCAGTTGGTTAGTTTGTTTAAGTCACCTTTGTTTAGATTAATTAGTATGGGGAAGCAGCAAATAATGTAGAAATTAGGTGGGTTTAGCAAAGATGGCTTTACTGTGTAAGGCAGTTTTTACATCTGTAAAGGGCTCTGAGTTTTTTGTGTACTTTTGTTACTGTTTGTGCTATGTGCTTGTCGAATTTCATATTGTTATCTATGACAACTCCTAGTAGTTTGGTCTGTGAAACAAGCGAAATGAGGGTATTGTTAGAGGAGATCATTTTAAAGTGGAGGAATAGGGTGTATGGCTTTTGTGGGATGAAATAATATTAGTTGTGTTTTATTAGGGTTGAGTATTAGCTGTGAGTCAGCAAACCATGATTTGATGTCAGTAAAGAATTCATGGGCAATCTTTTGCAGTAGTTGGAGAGAGGGGGCAGAGCAGATAAGGGTCGAGTCACTGGCATATTGGACCAGGCTGGCGTAGAGGGTGGCTTTGTGGAGGGCTTTGGTAAATGAGGTGAAGAGGAGAGGACCAAGGATGGATCCCTGCGGAACACCTATGGTTACTGGAAGAAAAGGGGATAGGGAATTTTGCCATTTTACAGCTTGCTGAGAGATAGATAGTCTTTGAACCATGATACTGTGGTGTTGCTTATGTTGAGTTTAGAGAGTACAGTTAGGAGGTTGGGATGTGAGGCCATATCAAAAGCCTTGGAGAGATTTCGAAAGATAGTGGTTACAAGGTTACTGTTGTTCCGTTGGTGATTTACAGTGTTGGTAAAGCCAATAAGGGCTTTAGTGGTACTGTGACTGGGGCAAAATCCAAGTTGTGCGTTAGCCAGGAGATTGTTATTTAGAAGATGCTTTAGAACCTGGGAGTGAATACATTTCTCTAAGATTTTTGACAGGGGAGATAGAATGGTGATCAGTTGGTAGTTACATAGGTATATATATTTATATATATATATATATATATATATAAAATGTCCTTGGAGGCAAAAGTCTCAACCACAGTAAAATCAGAAACTCAGACAGCAAAACATCATAGGCACACCATATACCATACCCCACCAAGTCCATCACAATACACAATAATCTGTCATATGCTGAGGGTTTAAAGATTAACTTGTCTAAACCTTAAAGACCTGCAAAACACAACATAGGCACAAAGCACATTCAGCAAGTTAAGCCTGCCTCCTAACATAGTACATGGAGTCTCAAAATCATGGATGCTGAGCATGTAAGGCAAGCACCGACCCATCTAAACATTCTTGTTATAGGTGACTCTATTGTGAGACATACAGATGTACTTCTTACCAGGCTGCACAAAGAAAGAGTGATGGGTAGTTGCTTGTCTGGTGCCAGGATCCATCAGGTTATGCACACACTCAAGTCCTTGAACAACAAATACCAGTATCGCTCTTTCACAGTTCATGCTGGTGTCACTGACTTGAGGTGTACCTCCCTAGACTATATGAAAAGATACATGATGGAGCTGTTAGACTATGTGTCCCAGTCTGATGATACTGCAATATGAGCAAAAAATAACCAACTTCAATAATTGGCTCAGGTTTTGGCATCATTAAAAGGGGTCCAATATTTGACAGCTTGGGAAGATATGATCAACAGACTAATCTACTTCAAAAGGGATGGCCTGCATCTGTTACCTCTAGGGTCTTGATTATTGGCAAAGACATTGTCCACCCCCATAGTGCCTTTTTTAGGCAATGCCAACCTGATAAACCTACCAACATAATGAATCAAACAAAAAAAAATAAGAAGGAGTTACTGATGAATGCTAGGAGTCTGAACAAGATATTCCACCTACTATGAGCCCTTCTCACTCTGAGGGATGTTGACTTCTGTGTAGTGACTGAGACATGGTTTAAAATGGCAGAAAGTACTATGGCTGCCCAGGGCTATAATGCCTTCCACATGTTTAGACCTGCTACTGTGCAGGATGGGAAAAAGTGGAGGATAGCACAATGCACTACAGCTTCTTCATGTCCAAATAACTAATGGAAATATCCTGGACCACATATTAACTAGTTACAGAACTCCCTCTATGACCCAAGAAAGCCACAATGCCTATGTACAGAACTAGAATCACTCAGTATTAAACCCAGTCCAATTTTCCTAGATGATTTAAACTATCCAGCTATAGAGTGAGAAACCTACATCAACAATACTGCACAGGTACAGAGATTCCTGGACTTTATCCACTAGAGGGAGAAACTTCTTGGATCGTGTTCTTACTAATATGGGGAAATCCTGCACCATCTCTTGCACATATTTATCACTTGTTAGGACTAGCCACAAAGCAAACTCCTTCAACATAAATCTGAAACCATATAGCCTATCCACTGAGGGTACCTTTAGAAATTTCTCTAAGACAAACTGCCCACTCTTAAGTGATACGTCAGCATGCTTCAAATCCTCACCAAACTCAGTTAACTCCACTAAATACAAAGGAACTTACACCATCATACTATACCAGCATGTAAACAGCTGCTTAGATGCAGCTGTACCTTGTAGGAACAAGTACAGGGCAAACTTCAGAAATAAACCTACATGATGGAAACAATATCAACAAACTTTACAGTAAAAGGAAAAGAACTCTGACCATAAGTAAGAAGACTAATTCCTAGAATGACAGAGCCCTTGTCATTGAAATAAACAACTCAGGAGTGTTAATGAAATTCACTAAAGCCATGTTTGAGGGTAAATAAGCTTCTGAAGCCAAAGTCAATCAAGGCCTTTTTAGTTATGTTCATATTCTCTAAAGCACAACACAGCAATGTGCTGAGCTGATTTTTGAATGATGATAAGTATATCGAGGCTGAAGATATAGTGAACCTACTGGCCAATAAATTCAGCTCTAACCTTACCGCACTCTCTCCATCTGTCCCTCAAAATATTTCTGCAACTGGCTCACCTCCAGCTATCACATAAGACCAGGTCTTAAAAAACACTATTGAAAGCTAAAACACCTGCATTAGTGGGTCCTGATAATATCCCTGGATGCATCTTAAATAGTATGAAGCATGATTTTGCCATCCCCAATAGCATTATTCAACTTCAACCTCCATACAGGTTTTGTACCAAGCACATGGAGAACAGCTGCAGTCATTCCCCTAAATAAGGAAGGACTTTTCATAGACCCAGGCAATAACAGACCCATATGTCTGACAAACGTCACATGCACAGCCATGGAAAAACTTATCATAGAAGTAATCAATAAGAATAAGGATATCCTCCAGCCACTGCACCCATCTCAGTTTGGATTCATCAAAGACATGTCATGCTTACTCATCCTGGTGGACTATTTTGAAAAGGTCACCAAAGCAATGGAAGGAGGAAAAAGCTGCAAAAATCAGAGGTTGAAATGAAGAAAAGGCTGGATGAATATGAGATTGCCCAGGAAGAGATGTTTAAAAATAATAGAATTAGAGGCAGAGTACATAGGGATAATCTGAAATATTCAGCTGTACCAGAGAAGCTGAAAGGAACAGACTACATTAATTTTATGAAAGCACAAATAAGCAAGTGGACTGGTATTCTGCAGAAAGAGCTATTAATTGAAAGGGCACATTATGTGTATGATCCAAACCTGTCCTGGAGAAAGCAACCCAGACTTTTAATAGTAAAGATGCAATCCTACAAGCAGAAGGAGCTGATTCTGACAAAACTGTGGCATACAGACAAAATACTAAAAGTAGGAGACAGCAGAGTGTTTGTAGAGAATGATTATTCATTGTACACCAGGCAAAAGAGGAAAATATTCATTCTACTATTCAGGGAATATTGAGATGCAGGTGTGAGATTCAAACTGCTGTACCCAGATGTCTTCAAGGTATTCTTCCCTGGAGGGACAAAATCATTTTTTGATGCAGTACATGCTAAGGATGAAATACAAAAGTTTGTCCAACAAAAAATGAGCTGTGAAACAGAAGGAGATTCTGCTTCTTGTTCTTCTGGTAATAAAGACCACATAGAGACTGTAACTGTGAAACATTTTCCAATGTTTCAAAGGAAAATGTTGGAGAGAAGGAAGGGAGCATGATAGTTGGCTAGAAGAACTGACAGTACATTGGAAATGAAGCAGAGACAGGATTTGGGAGATGGCAATGAACAGTTATAAAACCATTAAGTTAATGTGGGATTATAATGCAATAATTATATTTGTGAAATATGACAACATCAGAAAATCTGGAAATATTGGACTATTTCAGAATTTGTTGGCCTTGTGGGGGATTCTAAAGTATATGTCCTACTTCATGTCATTAATGTTTGGAAAATGCAGCTATTTTTAAGTGTAATGGGGATTGTAAATAGGTGCTGCTGTTTGTTTTTTTATTTCTTTCTCCCTTCTCTCTTTCTTCTGAGTCACTTTTAAAAAAGCCAGGTTAAAAGGTCATGGCAAAAGAAAAATGATGTGCTTTTTCTCATTCTTACATGGGAGGGGGGTCCACTGGATTAAGGCCCTTAGATTGATTTAGTAACAAGTTTTAAGATAAAGCAAGTAAATGAAAAAGAATGTTGAATGTAATGAGGCTTTTTTCTAGCAAATGAATGTGTGCTTAGTAGCAATTCTCTATCTGACCCTTATATCTCCATGGAAATCTGATAAAGAGAAATTCACTGTCTGGTTCTCATGTTTCCATGGAGACAATCAGATAACTTGAAACTGGCTGTCTGGTTCTCATGTCTCTATGGAGACAATCTGATAAAGAGAAATTTGTTACAGTCTGCTGGAGAGTGATTGGCTGGGAAAAAAAAAAGAAAAGAGAAACGGACCAGGAGATAATGTTCTATGAAAGTGTTCAAGCTTTTTTCCCAGCTGGGAGGACTATAAATGTATGAGAAAACCAGTTAGCACTTAGTAGAAGCACAGGCTGCACCATGAGATGGATAACCTTTATTTTAGGTTAACTCAAGTTTGTGAGTGTGGCTGTCAGTTTGGAACATTTATTGCTATTAGGAGGGTAAAACTAAAACATTTGAAGATGCACATTGTTTTGTGTGTTAGTATTAAATTAGTAGATTTTAGGGGGTATTGGGGGTTTGTATTTTTTTGTTGTTTGAGGGCTTTCAATAATGAAAAAAGTTCTATAAAATGTGACATAGGTTCAAATGGATATGACAAGAAACAACTCTATAAAAGTTGAACCTGCCAAACAGTGCATACATGTAACACAAATGCTGGAACAAGATATTTAACAATGAGGTTATACATAAAAGATGTGAATAATAACTTTTAATACAATGATGCTTTCTGTAATGTCTTTAAATGTCAATGTTCTTACAGATAAATTAAAAAAAGAAAGAATAGTGAACTAAATTAAAAATGTAGCATGCAAATAGCTATGTCACAGGAGACACACTTGGAAAGAACTGAACATGTGTATTTGAGAAAGAAAGGTTTTCAGGATGGTTATTCAGTTGAATATCTGGAACAAAGGAAAAGAGGAGTACTTATATTAATTTCAAGAGGCACTCCAATAGTGATAGAAGAGGATAAAAAAGATAACGATGGCAGATTTGTAGTGTTAAGGGGCTACTGGAAAGGGAGGAGGATTACACTGGTATGTATTTATATTTCACCTCAAACTGCTATAATGGAGCTTAAGAAAAGTCTGGGAGAAATACTCAGTTTTCAGCAAGAAATATTACTTATAGGTGGGGGACTGGAATTTGATTTGCAGCAGTGTCCGGGGGCAGATGGGATAGTATAACAAAGGAGAGTAGATTTTTGGAGAAATTTATGAAAATATTTGGCATGGAAGATATGAATTCAGTAATAGGAGTTCAGAGTGAATTTGCATATTATTCCCCGAGGTACAAAAACTGGGCTATGCAAGACAAAATTTACATTTCACATGAACATGTGCATTCAATTAAAGGTCTTGATATGTACACAATAACTATTTCACACCATGCTCCAATAATAACTAAAATAAAAACACATGGTAATGAAATATAAATGAGACACTGGCACTTTCCCACCTATCTACTGAAAAGAATTTAAAGAATATGTAGTGGAGATTATGCAGAAGCTATTCAAGATGACAGAAATTACAATTGAAAATATAGATAGGGAGCAGGATAAAAATAAGGTGGCATTTAAAAATAGAGTGGAAATAAAAGAAATTAGGGGGAGTGACAAATGTTAAAGTATTGCAAAATAGGTGGAGTTTCACAGTACGAGAAGAGTATCAACTGCAGAATGCTAAGCAGAAAATAAGGGATTACCTCAATAATATACACAAGGTTAGAAAGACTGCTGTTAGGCAACAGTTTTTTGATAATAATACTAGAGCACAAAAAGTAGAAAGGGCTGTCACCAAGCTTAGAGAGCATATAGCAAGGAAGGTAACCTAATTTGAACATTCACCACACTTCCGGGAACAGCACTACTGTGCGTTACGCAGTAAAGAACGTCCACACCCCCTGCTACTTAGAATATAAACTTCTGGATCACACTATAGTGAGGGAAAGGGCACATTTCCCGATCCCCACTATAGTGCGATCTATATCAGAATGTCGAAATTCACAACAGCGAATGCAATTTCGACATTGTGGCTTTCGTTTTTTCAATTCTGCCAAATGGCAGTTTCGCACTAATGTTAATCGCACAAAGTAAGACCAACAAAATGATAGTAAACCTTGGGTAGATTATAAGTGATGTATAATGTTTGCAACTTTGAGTGTGGATTGTTTTCATTTATATAAAAGCATGATTGCCTATATCATAAGTGATGGCTTAATAAAGATATTCTTTTGTTTAAAAAAGGCAGGAATTTAATAATTTATAAAGTATAATGTTTGTAAATGTGACCTTGATACAGTTTGATTACTTTTATATAAATGTAAATTTGCCTATGTCACAAGTGATAATTCAATAAAGATGTTAAAAAAAAAAAAATATATATATATATATATATATATATATATATATATCTGGTATCCTGCATACTTTTAAGAGGTGACCAGAGCCTGGCATAGAAGGCATCCTCTGACCAAGTGTGGATTTACTGCAAATCATCAAGTCAAATGACATCAGAAATACTTGGTCTAGGGATCTAAACCTCTTCTGCAGCATTGACAGAACAGTTTGGCAATATAGGCATATTTTGCAGAAGATACTACTCCTCTGGAGCAGACTCCCCATCCATGTAAAACAAAGCTCATCCCTGTCCATATTCAAACAGAACATGGATCTATGGATGGGAACCAGAAAATTTACTGACTTCCCCTTATACTACTAATTGGCAGAGGCAATTCCTCGATGCATTATCCCATGCATGTGTCCCCTCAAATTATCTCTGGTATAATGCCAGTTATTCTGACTAGGGATAATATATAATTATCAACATGGGATGGATAAAGCCAACATAACACCAAATAGGACAGGATAATGTAAACATTAAAAGGCACATTAGCTAGATTTAAAATGGCCTGCAAGGGTGGCTAGCCTAGTAGTTACCTATGAACCATGAATCTATGAACCACCCCCTTCCATAAGTAAACAATCAATTATGCTCAACTGCTACATGATTCAATACTAATTTTATACAACCAGTAGCTTCTCTTCTCACTACCACAACTCATACTACCGTGCCACCTACTCCAAAAGCTAAACAAGCCTTGCAAGCCCATTTCCTTCTCCTTACACCCCATTCCATCCTCCACATTAAAAAAGCATCTACTCAAGTTAAAACCTACCTCCCTCACCCTTGATATTTTACCAGATACCAGCTGATGTCATTGCTTAATCTGTCTTTATCTTAAACAACTGCTCAATAACATAAGGTCAAGTCTCATTATTACGGAAGAAAATCTTATATTATACCATTACATAAGGTGGCAACTCTACAGACCTATCAGACTGCAGGACCATAGCTATTCTCTCCCACTATACAACATTCTTGAATAATCTGTCCAGTCTCAGCTGCTAAGCTATACGCTGCACAACAACCTGCTATAACTTGCACAACATGGTTTCTATCATCACCATAGCACCAGTTTCCTTCTCAGTTTCAATATTGTAAATCATAGCAGAAACCTAGAAAACCTAGTCATTCCAAACTGATGCAAGATAAACTTGTGTAGGACTGAATACATCCTCCCTTACCTGGTTCAGTAGTTATCTGAGAGACAGACAGCAGGCTACTCAGACAAATGACACTTCTTCCTTTAACTGTAGGTGTCTTACAAGGCTCAGTCCTTGGCCCTTTTCTATTCAACATCTTCATAAATGATATTCACCTAGCAAGTAAATCGGCTACTATCATCCAGTATACATGTGACTCCACTGCCAAAAACTTGAAATACTAGGGAAGATCATCTCCACTGAGACTGACAGACTCTGCCAGGAAAAATATCACATCTTCTCTTCTCTCCTCTTACAACCCGTCCTGTACGCATCTCCCACAATATTGAACCTACACTACCCACATATATCTTCTGGAGCAATGCTACAACAAAACAACAAGGCTTGCTACCAACCTCCCGAACAAATCTCATCACTGTCTTGCAGTCAAAGAACTACAGTGGCCTGAACTCAAACACTAACTACACCTATCACTAATCACCAATTCTAATCTCATATACAGATCAGAAAACTGTCCAAACCTCAATCAAGTCCTTCAACATTAACCCCATCCAGAACTCTTTGAACTACTGACAGATTGTTGTTGTCAGTTACTAAATGTAACAATTCAGCTGGAGACTCCCTGTACTTCATCTAGGTTGGCAAATTGTGGGAATTCTATTCCTCTGGCAATTAAGCAAATTAAACACACCAGAACTTTCAAAACACAATTAAAATAACATTTTATGAACTCATGGTTATGTATCACCTGGCTGGCCACTTCACCCTAAATACTATCTTACCATTACATCTCTCTCTCACTTACAAATGTCTCTGAAATTCTCTTTTCTTTAACATCATAGTTACTTTCTATCTGTCATAATCTGATACTAGTTGGTCCCTCATCCAATGCATATAAATATTGTCCTTTGTTATTGTTTGGAAGTCTGCTTGTTTATGTGACCTGCATCAATGGTTTAGCAAGTCAGTGTCCTTGTTCTTTCTACATATTATGTTTTTTGCAATTGTGATGTCACTATTTGTATTTTATTCTACATTACCTTACGTCTAATTAGTTTTGGATGCAGATACTAAATTGTTTCTACACATAAATGCCAACTGTTTATTCAACATGGAGCGTTTCTTCAAGGACCTCTGTTGAAAAGGTGTTATATGTTATGTTAGCTTAGAAGAACTATCCTGGTAAATGCCAATAAATAAATAAGTAAATAAATAAAACATATAACTATAAACAGTGATAAATATACAATTGTATTTTAACTCATTGTCCAAAATAAATAATTCTTAAAAAGTGTATGCCCTGGCATACGTGACATATGCCTGGCTATACCCACCATGCCTAGTAAAAAAAAATCAGCTTACCAAGAAGTTAATAAACTTGTGAAATCAACACTTAAGACTGGAATTTTGCTCTCCCATTGGCAGAGAAATAGGGAATTTGTCTGTCCCAATAAAGATCCATATTCAGTAGTGGCCTTCCACAGTTAGAAGACTTGCTTGGGGAAAGAAAGATTAGTCAACCAATTACCTCCCCTCTTTCCTGGGGAAACTGATTGAGGATTAAGGTACAATATTCTTGGAAATGGGATGGACCTCATTTGTCTTACATAGTCTTACCAAAACAACACAAGAGCTTTGCACTCTGTACTCATCATCAGACCCTTAGCTATAATCAAATTCCATTCTAACTTTAGAGTCTCTGACATTAATCAAATCCCATTCTAGGTACTTAATGCTTCACTTATTAGTACTTTTGTCTCAGCATTGCTTTGTACTAGCTTCTACCTCCTTTTCCTGGCTTCGAACCTACATACTAACTTCTACTCATTTATCTTATGTACTGTGGCATAGTAAGTGGTTATCATCGTTTGGAAGAGTTAAGGTGACCCAAATACTATAAAACAATGTGTAAATAATACCTATAGCAGTAAAATAAAGAGCTCATTGTAAATGATGTGCACAACACTGCTATACACTGTTCACTGTAACTAGATTGATGTATCTTTAAATGAGCAAGTTTTCTGCTAAGTTGTACTTGTTTCTTTAAGAATATAAAGCTACTGAGATAGTTTTATTGTATGAGCTGGAAACTGTTTGGAGTGTACCTATGTGTAGATCCATGCCAATATGACCACAACAGAGCAGATATTACAGACCATTGCAGCTGCAGGTGAAGGGATGGTCCCAGTAGTTAACTTGATGGGTACCACAAAGGCATCATCACTTTTAAAATGACTAACCCAAGAAGAAAACCTTGTGGTGTATCATTACTACCTTTGAATGGTGTACCCAATAGGAAAGATAAGACTGACCTGACAGGGCCAGAATCCTATCAAGCCAGTTAATTGATGAACCATTGACAGGCTTCATGGATATGGATGTTACTGATTACCAGGGTTATGATAAAGCTAAATAGGCATTACATGCCAGAACTGGTTTTAACTCAGAGACCATCAACAGCAATATCTTCCTGTGACTTGAAAGATCCTTTTAGTTCCACACGTAAATAAAACAGCCAGCACAGCCAAATACACTCCCATGAAATAAATTTACAAAGGACCAAAAGATTGTTCTCATTACAATAATGTCTCCATTAAACATTGTCTAAGTTTAATAATGTTTTCTTTAAACATTATCTGTGTTAGATATCATGAACCAGTTTCAATGGTGACTCCCATCTTCATCAGCATTAAGTTCAAATGTTTTATAGCTGGTGCATTTAGTCATAAGACAATGCCAAAGTCACAGCTTAGTAACTTGACTGTATTATTAATTTATGGTCATATCCTGATGATGAATATAATACAACAGCAATCGACAAATTTGCATTTTTTTTTACCTACTATTTTAAAAATGGGTGTGAAAAACTCACTCTACAGACCTGAAAGTTGTATTTCATTAGTGGGAAGTATGTTATGTCATCAAGATATGTATGCACTACATATAAATGTAAAGTAAAACCTGTGTTAACTGTTGGCAACACAAAATAGGTAGCAGCTGTAAATAAGCCGTGTTTTAAATGTGGAAATAATGGGTCATATATCTAGATTTTGACTGTTGATGGAGAAGTACAGAGAAGGTCAGAAGGAGTTGCATTGTATCTTTGTGGACTTGAGAAAGCATATGACAGGGTGCCTATAGAGGAGTTGTGGTATTGTATGAGGAAGTTGGGAGTGTCAGAGGAGTATATAAGAGTGGTACAGGATATGTACGAGGGTAGTGTGACAGTGGTGAGGTCTGCGGTGGGAGTGACGGATGCGTTTAAGGTGGAGGTGGGATTACATCAAGGATCAGCTCTGAGCCCTTTCTTATTTGCAATGGTGATGGACAGGTTGACAGATGAGATCAGACAGGAGTCCCTGTGGACTATGTTTGCAGATGGCATTGTGATCTGTAGTGAGAGTAGGGAACAGGTGGAGGAGACCCTGGAGAGGTTGCGATATGCTCTAGAGAGAAGAGGAATGAAGGTCAGCAGGACTAAGACAGAATATATGTGTGTGTGAATGAGAAGGAGGATACAGGAATAGTGAGGATGCAAGGAATAGAGGTGGCGAAGGTGGATGAGTTTAAATACTTGGGATCAATAGTTCAGAGTAATGGTGAGCATGTAAGAGAGGGTAAAGAAGAGAGTACAGGCAGGATGGAGTGGGTGGAGAAGAGTGTCAGGAGTGATTTGTGACAGACGAGTACCAGTAAGAGTGAAAGGGAAGATCTACAAGAGGGTAGTGAGACCAGCTATGTTATATGGGTTGGAGACAGTGGCATTGACAAAAAGGCAGGAGTCAGAGCTGGACGTGGAAGAGTTAAAGATGTTAAGATTTGCACTGGGTGTGTCGAGGGTGGACAGGATTAGGAATAAGTATATTAGAGGGTCAGCTCAGGTTGGAAGGTTTAGAGACAAAGCCAGAGAGGCAAGATTACGTTGGTTTGGACATGTGCTGAGGAGGGATGCAGCGTATATTGGGAAAAAGATGCTAAGGATGAAGCTGCCAGGTAACTGGAAAAGAGGAAGGCCTAAGATAAGGTTTATGGATGTGATGAGAGAGGACATGCAGGTGGTTGGTGTGACAGAGCAGGATGCAGAGGACAGGAAGAAATGGAAACAGATGATCCGCTGTGGCAACCCCTAACGGGAGCAGCCAAAAGAAGAAGAAGATATCTAGATTTCTACTGTTGATAATGATGATCTTACACTTGTGAAAAATATAATGTGAACAGGATGTTACTAGTGATGTTATGCTCTGAAATGTGATAAATTATGTGCTATGATGACCAAAACTACATTGTGTTACTGTGCAACTGTCGCGTTAATAAAGTGCAATCTCTTAAGTAATGCCAGAGGACTGCAACAACTGTTTGAAAGGTAGTATGGTAACATTTACACAACAGAGTATATATGTATGATTTATTTATTTATTTGATGTTTGATTATCAGGAAAATCCGACTGGGTAGGAGCCCATTTTTAATGATGACCCACGGAGAAAAAATAAAAATGATTACAAAATATTTTAAGAATAATAATTTTACAGTTTGTAAAAATAATTCAAAAAAACAAATCCAGTTTAAATAATTATACTAAATTAGACATGATAAGAAACCATTGGTTAAGAACAAGTTATATGATAATGATTTAATAGTTAGAGAAATTTTAGCCAGTTTATAGGGAAATTAAAGGTAAGTTAGTATAACACAAACAGGAATTACAATACAAAGTGAGAGACAAGCAAGCTTTTGGTATATTTAGGGAAAAAGATAGGGGACAGAAAATGAAAGAAGTAAGGAAGTGAGTGAAGAAGGGAGAGTAAGGAGATGTAAGGTATGAGTAGGTATTTGTCCACATTTAGGGATAGAGTTTATCCTAGTGCTGAGCAAGAGCACAGTCAGCTTTTGGCTAGGACGTCTTTCAGAATGGTTTTGAAGGATGGGAGGAAGGGTAGTGACCTGATGGATGGAGATAATTACAACATGGTACAAGTACAGACAATGCCAGCAGATTTGATAGGTTTGTGGGCAGACAGGAGTTTCTTGTCATTGGATCATAATGACAGACTAAGAATATACTTGTGTAGAATGTTATTTAGTGCTGGACAAGCAGATGGATTCTGGATAATTTTATAGGTGGTAAGAAGCTGTGTATATGCTATTTGATGGGGTGGTTCTAACCAATTTACATTTTTAGTGTTATACAGTTGTGAATTCTGAAAGGGGTATTTGCTGCAAGTTTAGCAACTTTTTTATAGCATTGTTCATATTTTAATTTTTGTGAAGCCTGGAGTTTAGTAAGGATGGAATCACAATAAAGAAGTTTGCAAAGGAGTGAAGTAGTGGGAGATGTTGCTTTAGTTACATCAGTGAGAAGGTTTCTGGCTCTATAAGCATACCTACGTTTTTTTTAGTTTTAAAAAAATACATAAATCAATTATAAAACAAACAAATACCTATTTACATAGGTCCACAGCTGATCAATACATCAAAGTTATACATATCAAAAACAACTAATATTTTTCAAGCATGTCTTTAAGTTTAAGCCATGATTTATATGAATGTGTAATATTAGAAGTTCTCATCTTTATAGTATGTAATTCCTTACTGCAAACAATTTTTGCCATACTAATAAATTCAACACTAGAGGGGGTAACTTTACTTTTCCAATCTTTAGTAATTACTTTTTCTGGCTATAGCAATAACAGACAAAATAAGAGGCACTTGTTTTTTTGGAATTATCTCAGGAATCAGAGCATAAATAAAATGAAAGATTTACAAATATTAATTACATCTATCTGGCCATAAAGCTTGAATGAAGTTATTAATTTCTTTCCAAAAAGGGGAGATGACTTCACATTCATATGCGTCCAATCAGCTATTATTTTATAATCACATCTGCACCATTTATGTAATTCTGTTTGATTTATACATAATTGAAATTTTGTTAGGAGTGGCAAAACTCTGTGTAAAATATAGTATAATGCAGTATAATGAAGATGTGGTTTTATCTGTAGATTTCAATATTATTTTCTTGCATTACTCAGAGAAGTCTTCATTACTAATTTTTGAGGAATAGTTCCAATAGGAATTGTCTAAATATGTGAAATATAATTTAAGAAATGTATACATTTGTGACAAATATGATTTATTTTTCATTGCATTATTATTAATATTTATTAAGAAATCAAATAATTTGGGGAACAGTATTTCTTATCTAGGTTAAATATCTTATTTATCTATGTGTTCACAAAGTCTGTAAATATTTGGAAAATTAACCAATTCTCAGAATCTTGATTGCAACTGGACCTTAAATTTTCAATAATATGGTTCCCCTTCACAAAGTCGAACGTTCAGAAACTCGAAATGCATATGGTCGAAGCCATATGCTCGAGTTTCTGAAGCTCGACTTCATGAAAGGGAGGTGAAAAAAGAGAAACGTAACACAGCAAAGTATTTCTGCAGGGGGGGCAAGCCCCCCCTGCACCCCCCACACCCCCGCTACGTATTTATTCCAACTCCAAGATCGCACTACAGCGCAGAAAGGGAAATCTCCCATTCTGTGCTGTATGCCTATCCCCATTGAAAGAGTCGAGCTTCCACAATTTCGAGCATATGGTCTCGGCCATATGACTTTCGAGATTGTGGCCGTTCGACTTTGTGAAGGGGAACCATATATATATATATATATATATATATATATATATATATATATATTTATATATGTGTGTATATCAGTACCATTTAAGAATTAATGCCAATAAATTAAGTTACTTTGTTGTTTCAATACTAGCATTTTGTTGAAGTTATTAGTTTGTAAACAGAATCAGAATATCGAACTCAGAACCTCGAGATCTTGGAATCTCGAAATTCTGACCCCCCCCCCAAAAAAAAGCAGTCAACACAACACAAAACATGTTTTTGCAGGGGGGCAAACCCCCCTGCACCCCCACACCCCTGCTAATTAAATATACCAACTCCAAGATTGCACTACAGTGAGGAAAAGGGAAAGCTCCCATTCCATGCTGTATGCCGATCTCCATTCTGGATTTCTAAGTTTTACAACTTTGATCATATGGTCTTCGATCATATGAATTTCGAAGTTTTAAGCTTTCAAATTCTGAAGGGGACCCTTGAAAATATATAAACTATTCAGTCTTTAATACAATGGTTAGAATATGTGAACTTTTGGAAAGAGGAAATGATGCTATTTGAATTGGGTATTTGAGAAGATGATGTAATTCCATATAAGCAAAAATCTTTTAATAACCAGATAAAACTATTAGGGACTATTTATGTTTGGTTGTGGTATGTTTATTATTTACTAATAATGTTTCTTGATGCATTTTGTTTCCATTTTGAATGATAACATGAATTTATCCATAGCAGTATAACTTTTACTATTGTTGAAGTAGCATACAGTTGAATATCAGTGAATCCTATTCCACCCCTATCCCAACCATCTCTGTGCCAATCAAAAGAAACTATTGGTTTATTAAGATGCCAAAAGATTTGAATATTATTTATCTTCTTCATCAATTTTTTGGTGGAGATAGTACTAAAGATTGTAAGACAAACACTATTTTAGGGAGAACTGGCATCTTAAGAAGAATTTGTTTCAGTTTGTGACTAAACTTAAAATGTTATCAACAGCCTCTTGGAAGTTTGTATCAAGGGATTTCATTTGATTGCTATTCTAACTGAAGTTAGAATATTTTTGTATGAATTTTTTATTTTTTATTAATTAATAATGTACTTGTTTTATTATGATTAAATTTTAAGTTTGGGATTTCTTCAAACTGACTCATAGAACTAATTATATGTTCTAATGAATTTTCTATATTTCCTATTGTTAGCTATCCTGCACTTGTCCATTTAAAATAAACTCAGTTTTATCGTTGTTAATTAGTTTAGGTATAAGTAGATCAGTTCTATTATCTAAAATGGAAATGAACATCTTATAGTCCACATTTAAAAGTGAAATGCGTCTGTATGATGAACACTTTGTAGGATCCTTATCTTGTTTTAAAATAGGTGATATAAGGGAATATTGCCATGATGGGGACTTCAGCAGTTGTTTTTATTTCTCTATAGATGTTCTCTAATATTCCAACTGTATCATCCTGTAGTAATTTATATAATTCTGGAATAAGACCATCTAAGCCCAGTGACTTATTACTTTTTAACTTTTTTATTTGAGCTTTTATTTCTGTTAAACTGAATGGTTTTCAATTTTTTATTTGCTCACTTGTTATTTTATTATTTATATTTTCCTTTAGAAAAGTTTAAACTATATCACCATTTTCTAGGTTGTTTGTATTATTATTTATATTTTCATAAAATATTTTAAAGCCCTCAAGAATACCTTTAATAGCTGTTCTTCTTTCATATAATAATTATAATTTCTTTGATATGATTTAGTTTATTCATTTTCTTTGATCTAAGAACAAGTTTATGCAAGCTTAAATGGTTTACTGAATATGCCTGAAGTTTAATTTTTTCCAGGTTTATTGCAACTTTATGATTTAGAATTTCAACATATTTTGTATTTAAGTTTTTAACTTCTGACTGTCTGATAATGTCATTTGGTTTTAGATTTAACTTTAGTGCATCTATTTTGGCCTGTAGTGTATTCATGTCTTTGTCCCATTCTCTTGTTTTACTAATATGCAAGCTTGTAACGATTCCATTTAAGTAAATTTTTATTGAATTACACAGGACACTTCACCATTCATGTTTATTTTAGGAAATTTTTGATCTCTTTAACATACCAATCCTTGAATCCTTTTATTTTAATAATGTGTGCTGGTAATCTCCTGTGATGTATTAAATTGTCAGTTTTTAAAATAATATTAAATATTATAGCATTATGGTCTGATAATGAACATGAAACTATTTAAAGTTTTCTGATATGTGATAACAGATTGTTTAAGACAGAAAAAAATCAATATTTGTTTGTGTTCCATATCTATATGAATAATGGGTAAATTGAAGTGAATTTGTTTTCCTTAGCCCATATATATATATATATATATATATATATATATATATATATATATATATAAAACCTTTAAATTCATTAGAGTTACAAAATCAAAATCCATTGGCTGAAGATGTGATTCTCAGCTTTCTATCTGCTGTGAAATCTTTGTCTGATAAAATACAATTAAAATCACCAGCCATTATGACTTCATCTTTCATGTAATAGTCTATAGTGTCTAAGTAATTTTATGAATCTTTAGCTCCAACCCCTGGAGTCCATAAGAGTTCATCAATGTATATAGTTTTCTGTTCCACTCACTTATACCAATGCTTAACACACCGTTTTTATCAACATAGGTATCTTTTACTTTAGGCATTATTGGTTTGTTCTTCCATAAAATGAAAGTGCCCCTTCTGTTAGCTCAAAAGCCATAACCTGCTAAAACCAAATAATTGCTTAATGAAAGTTTATTTACATCTTTATTAAGTAAATGCGTTTCCTGTAGAAATACTATTTAAACTTTATGTAATTGCAAGTGTTTAAACAGACTCCCCCCTCTTTACTGGATTATTCAATCCCTTAATATTACTACATATGCATTTAAAACCAGGCATTTATATAAGACAGAAAAAACAGATATAATGAAATCACATTTATATACATAACTTATTATATACTTTATATATAACAATATGAAATCTTCAGCTATGGGCAAAACTTTTGAAACAAAAAAAAAATTACCTAATGCTATAACCCTAAAACATTCTACCATGGAATAACGTATTCCTAGTTTGTTAAAAAAAGATGAACAAACTACCTGTCAAACTTTCCATTAGACTAATAACACTTAGCTAATGCTTCTGATTCATATTAATGCAGCTCATATTTTTGGTATGCATCTTCTTAAAAAGCCTGGCAGTGAGTTATTATGAATAAACAAAGTTAAAAAAGAAGTTATGTACTCACCATAACGTTTCATGTTTGTTGTCCATCTCGCCCTTCATTCTTACTGGATGGGTTCAGAGCCGATCCTCGGCCCTGACTCGCGCGAATATACTAGCTTGAAATCTCTAACTTGGCTCATGGCAGAGTAGGTATCCCATCATGCAGTGGTGCAATTCCTCAGATATTGTTTGCTGTTAACTATAGCAAACACTTAAATAATCATATGTCATCAGGTCAAGGGAAAACAAAAAGAGTCATAGGAGTTTCCTTTATAGGAGGAAACAACTCTCCACCACATCCTCTAGGAGTCCTTGGATGGGGGAAGGTGGGAGGGTCGTAAGAATGAAGGGCGAGATGGACAACAAACATGGAACATAATGGTGAGTACATAACTTCTTTATGTTATGTTGTCCTATCTTGCCTTCATTCTTACTGGATGGGACAGCGTCCCTAGCACCTTTTCCCTGGGTGGCTCACAGGAGTACACTTTTGAGCACAGTGGAACCAAAGGAAGCCCTGCCCTGGAGGCCAAATCAACTTTGTAATGAGTAATAAATGTATGAGGATTTGCCCACATAGTAGCAGCACAAATACTGTCCATTGACATTCTGGCCTGGAAAGCATAGGTTGTTGCTAATGCTCTGGTCAAGTGACCTCCAATTTTGACCGCAAATTTCTATTATTGGAGGTGTATATAAAGGTGATACAATTTTTCGGAGCCGATGGAGGAGCCGAGCTCAACCGAGCCAAAGCACTGAGGCGTAGGCTCGGACCCAAAGAAGCTCAAGTCCAAGCACCCCCCCGGGACCGAATGGAGGACTACGGCTCCCAGACACCCCGGATGGCACCGAGAGTGTCGGAGCAGAGATCGGTTCTGAAATGTCCCAAGGGGGTCCCGGAATCGAAGGTTCTACAGCAAGTGGTACTTGGTACTCCAGCTCCAAAGATCCAGCTTGGCTCGGAGGAGGAACAACAGTGGATGTAACAGTTTTAGACGGCTCTAAAACCTGCTGGGTTGGAGCCGAGAACAATTCTGCCAGTGCCGCTGACTTTAATAGTCTGCGCACCATCCTCTACATGTCATCATCAGAGAGGCTTCTAGAAGACCTGGAGGATAGGATTGGTGAACAAGATCTTTTCAGGCTGGGAGATCTCAAAGTAAGGGAGACCAGTGGAAGATCAATGGACCGGCTCTGACTCACAGTTACTTTCGGCTCCGAAGACCATGGAGCCGAAGAACTAGGCTTATCAATAATAATTATCTCTGTCAGTTCTGAAGACTGTGGGGCCGAGGAGGTTGAAGCCTGTGAAATTTTTGTCAATTTTTCAGGAGGCTCAGACTGATCAGATGAGACAGGAGATGGCCTTTTAGCTGGTTTGTCCTTATGAAAGGAACAGGACTTACTGGATGAAGAAGAAGAAGCACTGTGCAGTGTTTTCTCAAAGGCAGGTTTCAAGAGTCCTTTGACAATCAGCTTATTTTTTTTCTCCTGCAAAACACGGGTGCTAAAGGAATGGCAGAATGTGCACATTTCCTGAAGATGGATTGGTCCTAAATGGTAAACACAAATGCAATGTCCATCAGTAATGGACATCTTTTGGGAGTACTTTTGGCACTTCTTAAAGCCCAAAGGCTTGTGTTCTTTCTCTCTCTAGTTTCCTTAGACGTGTTACAGATTAAGAAATCCTACAACAATATATCAACCAAGTAAATGCCACACAGAAAAAACACTTCTAGAAGAAAAACATTAACAGACTATAATTAACACACAGCACATCTAACGAAGCTAAAGGGAAATAACTTTACTATCTAATTTAAATGAGCACTAGGGCCTCTAATTTAAACAGACCTAGTAACTACCAGAATACAGAGAAACACACTACTACTAGCCCTCTAACTCAAATGGGCAGTTAGCTCTCTATCTTAAATGAGCTAATAACTAACTAATCCACTAAATTATTAAAGCACTACACACACAATCTATCTAAATAACAACTTAAGCACACCACTACAGCAGAAGGTGACAAGATACACAATACAGGCCTGATGAAAAAATGATGGCCAAAAAGAAGCACACAACAGTGAGAAAAATCTACCTAAGCTATAAAATCACTCACCAACTATTTAAGAAATTCTATGTTTTAAATACAGAAAAATATAGAAAAAATAGCAAAGGACACAAACTTAGCCACAGCCAAGAAGAGAACATCAGAACTTGTAAAGCAGCACACGAGATCTGAGGAATTGCACCACTGCATGATGGGATGCCTACTCTGCCACAAGCCAAGTTAGAGACTTCGAGCTAGTGTATTCAGCCAAGTTGGAGTTGAGGATCGGCTCCAAACCCATCTAGTAAGAATTAAGTTGAGATAGGACAACATAACATCAGGTGTTCAGGATCTTTATTATAAGTCGACCAAACTAAATATCTCCACAATCATCTTTCCATGTACCTTACATTACCTCCCTGGTCTACTATAGGGAGGAAGTCAGTTGTTATTTTCATACTTATTAATTTATAGGTCAGATGATTTTATATTTTTTCTATATTATTTACTATGTGTAAAGCTATTCATAGGATCATAAGTTCATAAATTAGTACCAAGCTAACTGCTCTTGTGGGCCATTCTAACCCCAGCCAATTACCCCATGAGTGAATCAAACCCTGCACCTTTACCACTATGCCAGCCTCACAAAATTATAGATGTATTTATATTCTTTAATTACTCTGTGTGGAAGATTTTCAGTCCATATATTTCTAGTTAATCACTGTATATTAATCAGATCAGACAATAGTAGTAGAAGTAGCAAACGTAAACCCGTCAAGTCAAAAAGTAATAATAGAAAATATATAATTCTACAGCATTACTAAGTATTCGAAAGTAATCCAAGCAAGGCAGGCCGTCTGTTTCCAGTCGAAAATCCTTTATTAAGTACACAGACAAGTGATCCAAGTAAAACAAAAATAGAGTAATAATAACTAACTAATCCACTAAATTTACGTTTATGTTCGCTACTTCTACTACTATTGTCTGATCTGATTAATATACAGTGATTAACTAGAAATATATGGACTGAAAATCTTCCACACAGAGAAGTTTCTTACACTGTTTTGTTTTTAGACTCACTACACTTTAGTGGGTTGTTTTGAGACTTCGGGGATACCACGGAGATTACTTGTTTTATATTCTTTAACTATATACATATTTACTTATTCTGACCTCTTTCTGTTTCTGTTTGTATTATATGTCTTTTACTGTTACTATACATATAGGTTTTATATTTTAGCTATAATCCTAGTACAGAGTATCATATAATAGAATATTTATATTTATCCTTATATATATTTCATACTCTTTAATCTAATACTACTGTTAGAATCAGTCCCATTTTTGCTTAAATGTTATGTCTAATAGTATCTAATAGTATCTAAACAAACATCTGAAAAATCTTCCCTTTTAAGATTAAAATTTTCTATAATAAATTGTTCTCAGATATTAAGTTTTGTTATCATTGCAAAGAGACAATAATAGAGAAACACAATCCTAGTTTTTTTATCAGGAGTATCATTCTATAGACTTGTATATAAAGGATCTTTTTGGTATACTGGAAGCATTCAGAACTATTTAATAACTTGACAGTGGTTTAGAATGAATTTCACTGTCTTTTGCTTATTATCTAACTTGTACTCTTTAACATCTTAGCATATGATTCAAAATATTATGATCATTTACTTTTAGACTGGATGAAGTAACCTGGACATTCTTAGAATTTTCAGAACTCTCACATCATCACAAAAGTGCTCATGACTCTAAGTTGTTTCAAACTGGTTTTCATGATAAGGGCTTGAAAATGAACAGTTCATCATTTACAATTCACATAAAAACACTCACAAGTAAATCCAAGTCACCTTCACACCACTCATCAATCCCTAAAATCCCTCCAAACCACCGAAAAACAACAAAATCTCAAAGTATTCTAAACACTAGAATGCCAGGTACTTACGTATTATCGCAACCAGATTTTCGCATTAATGCTGGTTGCTTCCCGTTGTGTAAACTAGTACCAAAAAGTTTTGAAAAGCACAGAAACCATGTTTTCTTTAAGATTGTGTATGTTTAGGCAGGTTTATGAGTTAAATAAATGAAAAAATAATGTTTAATTGCAGATATCCTATGCCTATAATAAGCATGTTATTATCAATTCCTTTCCAGTATCTTCGTTAGGTTTTGCAAAAGCTCATTTTTCTTCCCAAGCTTCAATACTAAAGTTTCCTTAAAAACACTGTTTGTACAACTATAGTAAATAAACAGTTTACCTAAAATTATTTGCATGTCTCCCGGTTTTTCTTTTAACCGTTAAATCCACACAGTACAGGGTACAGTTCAAAAATAATCATTGCGACGGAAAAACAGCAACTCCTAGAATACACTTTCATGTCTCCCTCTTGCCGTCTTCTGACTCAGTACAGGTTACAGCTCAGAAATAATCCTTTCGACAGAACAGCAGCAAGTAAGAGAAAAGAAATGTCAGACTTAAAGTAATCCTTTCCACAATACAACAGCAGCTGATCCGTTTGAACTATGTGTGTGTATAACATCTGACGCTAATTCCTTCAGTTATTTCAGGCCAACATATGTATTCATGTAACCACTGTGATAGATGAATTCAGTGCTTGATGTCCGTAAAGCATGCTAACCACAAATCCTAAATTTTAAGCTTTAAACGTCTTCCTAACCCATCACATATATATCAGAAGACTTTTAACAGTTTAGCCAACACAATTACACATACAAGATGATATTTAAGTAAAACACGAGAAACTATAGCACGTTGCAAATTTGGTTGAGATAATACGTAAGTACCGAATGCCATTGCACTCAAAGAAATAACATTTAATGATTCAGCAAGCACTATTTGTATGAAATGTTTAATATAAAGCAGAATGTCATTTTTAAAGGAGACATAGCATATAAACTTGCATTAAAAGAATGACAGTTATGTGTGATTCAGGTTTAACTTGTAAAAGTGTGACTGTTACTCTAATTATTTGATATCATTCCAATAGTCACTTTTGCATATGTAAAAACTATATTTTTTTATAAATGTAAAACACGGACACATCCAAGGCTGGAGTAAAAATAAGAACTTTACTGTGCACAAACACAAGCGCTTTCACTTATCGCTTCTTCAGGTGTAAAAACAGCACAATGAAAACACACCCTTTAAATACACTAATAAAATCACATGAACAAGATTTATTGAAACTACTAACACAATTAAAGAAATACATACAATAAAAAACACAGCATAAAAACAGCTGAAAATATATGAAAAATATGTAAAAAACAATTTACATAGATTCATCAATTAACGCATTACAAATCTGAACTTGAGTTTTGGTCTAAGGGGAATACATTCATTAAGCCCACAGCCTGCATCTCCCCATATCCTGACAATCCATTCTGCCTTAAGAATGTGGTCCTTAACATAAGTTTCATCATAATAATGATTAACTTTTAATAAAATGAATAGTTGAACCTTTTAAACTCTAAATCAAAATAAGTGGCTTTAATTTCATATACAGCTAAAAAAATAAAACTCTTAACAGTTTAAAAAGGGAACTAGTAACCATTTGAAGTAGGGAAATAAATAAATAAAGGATTTACCTTGCAAAAAGTAGTATTCACTACCTGCTCATAATTATTCAGGCACTTCTTTAAATTAATAAGAATTGATAACCAGGAAATACACTGATTTCCATTTGTCCTTCGGTTGTTACTGTTTTGTCTTTTATTAACCAACCATCTCTTGTTGCATTTCTCTACAAAGAAGTTGATAGATTCCAGTCCATTTCTTCTGCTTTTTCTAGGATTTTATTTTTGTGTATAAAGTCCATTGCATCCTCCAAGGTGTTAAAAATCTTCTTTTCTTCTGGAAGGTGAATCCTTAGATTTGTTAGAAGCAAGATTTGTGCTTTAACATTGTTTTTCTTTAAGCTTTTAACAAGGGGCACACATGCTTTTCTCTTTGACATCACTAATGTCGAATAGTCATTATTAAATCTTACAGTATTTTCTTTAAGTTTAACTGGATAATTAGTCCATGCAGCTTTTAATACTAAATCCTTATCTTGACTTGAGAAAAATCATATGATCACTGACCTTGGTGAAGGTTTTTTTTTTAAAGATGAGTTAAAAATTGATTTATGTGCCCTTTCGATGCCAAAGGAAAAATCTTTAGGTAGGTTCAAAGCTTTAGGCAGCCAGGTATTATGGAAGTGAATTATACTGTCTCCATCTTCTTTTGCAGGAATCCCATAAATCCTGATGTTTTTCCTTTTAGATCTGTTCACTAAGTCTTCTATTTTTTTCATGGAATAAGTTGTGCTGTTTCAGAAGAAATTCAATGTTCATGTTCTTCAAACTTTCAAGTAATCTTCCATCAAAATCAGACATTACCTCTTCTATACTCAAGTTTTGTGATTATTGTTGTTTAGGAGATTCACTCAGCACCTCAACTTGTTTTTTACATTCCTCTTTAAAATTGTCCATTTTGCTTTCTAATTTTTCTATCTTTACAGATAACTCACTGATGTAACTTAGTATAGCCTGTATGTCTTTTTTCATACTACTGTCCTGTACACTGGGCTTAGAGTGGCTCACACATGGGAAGTGCAGTGGTGCAGTGGTTGAATTGCACTACAGCAAGAGGTTCTCCGGTTTGATTCTCACCTGGAGTGTCTTCTGTGAGGAGTCTGCATGTCCTCCCTCCATTCACGTGGGTTTTCTCTGGGTGGTCTGCTTTTCTCTCACATTCCAAAGACATGCGTCTGGAGCATTTCTTTCCTGAAAATTGGCTCTGTCCAAGTCAAAATTTTCCGGTAAACAAATGTTAAATAAATAAAATAAACTCTGAGACAATTAGTTCTTTCAAGCTTTCTTGACAGAAAAAAGCACTTAAAAGAGTTTCAAATTTGTTATTTTGCAGAGTAAATCTTACAGCAGATGTTTAACTATAAATCCATCATGTTCTGAAATGTTCTCTTTGAGTCATTTCAGCAGATATTCAACTATAAATCCATCAAGTTTTGAAATGTTTTATTTGAGTTTTTCTAGTAAAAGTCATGTCAGAGATGTTAAAATAAAGCAGAGCTAAAAAACAGTGCTGTTAACTGCTCACCACCTTTAACAGCTATAGTTTTTGATGATTTTTTTTGTACCTGCAGGTCAACTTTAAGATTTAAGATTATCCACTATCATCTCTAATAATCTGTTGTGAGAAGTGACTTCAATGGTTGCATTATCAAGAGAGAGGACTTTAAATTTTGTTTTTTAATGGTGGAGGGATTTTGGGGAAAAAAGTAGTAATTGTTTTTTTTTTGTTTGTTTGTTTTGTTTTTTTTAGGGTTGAGAATGAGTTGTGTGTTACAAAGCCATGTTTCAATTGATGTTAAAGCTTCCTAAGTAATTTTTTGGAAGTGTGCCATATTATCAGATGTGCACATGAGTGTAGAGTCATCTGTATACTGTATTAGGGTGACCTGTTGTGTAGATGTGTTGGTGAGAATGTTAAAGAGAAGGCCAAGGATAGCCTTGTGGTACATCGTAGCTTGCTTCTAACCTCCAGTCAAATTATAACAGAGTGTAATCAGTTTATACAAAGCAATTAGCAGAGAGGTGCCAAACAGAACAGGTTTTCTTTCATTTCCTGATGCAGAAACCTGTTAGCCAGAAGACTAAGTAACCAGCATATACAGTCTAATCTATTGGTCAAGAGAAAGGACAGTGGCCAACTTAGTAAGTGGCCCTTAGACTGCAAGGACAACTCTGTTAGGAGGGGGAATGTTAAAAATTAATTTCCAGCACAGGCAGGCACGTATTTGATTAGATTAAGTTAATATACAGCATGGTTCTTCAAGTTAAATTTGCTTGCATTGTACAAAGGCAACATTCTCAGTGAAAATGTTTCAATGTATAAGAAGAAAGTGATTATAAATAAAGCAACAGAAGTAATATGCATTTATAATGAAAAGAAGCACCACCTTATTACTCAGACAGAAGTACAAACTGTACAGTCATTCAAGTTGTTAATATCCCAAATTGAACAAATGTCATGATAATAAGGAAAGATTTCTGTTCAATAGATCATCCAGCAGGAACATAATCAGTCAAAAGATGGGATATGCATATAAAATATTGCAGCCTGGAAGTGCTGGAAGCCTGGATTAGAAATGCCTCTGAAGCCTGAAAATGTTTTAAAGCAGGGAGTTGATGTGAATAAAACTGAAGAGAAGGGAATACTGACAAAAGGATGTATTCAGGATGCAAAAAATGAGCAGCTTGAGCTGACTTCTTAACCTTTTGCCTAGCTAAAACAGAGGCCCCCAGGAATGGAGAATTCTAAGCAGAAGATGGATGCTGAAAAGGAGAAATCTAATAGTAATAAAGATTTCAACAAGTAATTAAAGGGAGAGACACAGTACCTGGTTAGAGTTCTAAACCAGTTTCTGTAAGTGTAAGGTAAAAATTTCACAAGGAACACTCTAAGCAACAGATATTTGTAATTAAGGAAAACTGTAAAATTTGAGATAAAACGTTTGTAGTTTGACAGCAACCTAGAGAAGTGAAAGAAATTGATAGGATGGTGTCTGTTCACACAGACACATTGGTACAGCCACATACAGAAGGAAGGAAAAAGAAGTGCTACCCTGAACAGGGTTCTAGTGATATTCCTGTTAAGTTAAAATACAGGAATACTAAACAGAACAATGGTGGTTGTAGGCATCAGATTCATGAAAAAAAAGGATAGAAAAGAATAGAAAAGAAAAGGAAAAAACTGAATTAGGCAGAGGTATTAACGGACAATGTAGAACGCTGGTATGAGTTATTTTTTCTAAATGATTTGGACACTGAGACCCCAAGGCCTGTGTTCATGGAAGAGGAACCAGTATTTTCAACCTCAAAACAAGCTGACCCTAAGAAAACACCAGACTTACCCGACCTTCAGATTAAATTTTAAACAGACACAGTGGAAGATGGCAGCTTGAGCAGAACAAGGGGAAATGAAGAGACTGTTGTAGGGGAAGAAGCAGAACAACATGTTCCTACTTCTTACCCATGCTTTGAATCACAAACTGACTTGCTATACAGAGTAAATAAGGAGAGAAAGTTATATGCCAGCTATTAGTACCCAAACCTTTAAGTCCTAGTGACAAGATCATCAGAGAGCCATGAAACACCTATGAATGGACAAGACTAAAACAAAGTTCCTGGCAATATCTTACATAACAGGAGTAGTAAAAGAAATTGAGAACTTCTGTACTGGATGCTAAGAGTGCCCGAAGATAGACTCTCATCCAGGCTTTAAAAATTCTTTAATTACAATACTTATTATAGAGATGTCATTTGAATCTATTTCAGTGGATGTCGTTGGATCATTATTAAAATCCAGCAATACATTTCAATATACTTTTGTTATTTTGGACTGTGTAACTGAATACCCTGAAGCTATCCCATAATCCAGCAATATATTTCAATATACTTTTGTTATTTTGGACTATGTAACTGAATACCCTGAAGCTATCCCATTATGTGATGCTAATCCTAAATCTATAGCAAGGGAGCTATAATTATTACTTTCTAGGATAGGTATAGCAAAGAAAATTCTCACTGATCACGGGACTCCATTTATGTCCAGAAAAATGCAGCACCTTTGACAATGCTTTAAGGTCAAGCAACTAAAAATCTCAGAGTACCACCACTAGATGGATGGATTGATGGAGCATTTTAACAGAACAATAAAGCCCATGCTAAGAAAAGTCACTGGGGAAGACATTTATTTATCATTAGAGAAGTTACACAAGCCTCATTTAGGTTCACTACTTTTAGGGTGTTATATAGTAGATATCCTCATGAACTAAGAAATATTGCCAGAGAAACCTCAGAAGAATAGCAAACTTGATTTACAAGTGTCATTGAATACCATACCAGCTCACAAGATAGGCTGAAAGAGAATATACCGAATTAGCTGAACCTACAGTACAAAGGGTGTCTAACAGAAACACAAGGATCAAGGAATTTAAAGCTGCAGATCAGGTGTTGGTTTAGGTCCCCTCACAGAAAAAAAGTCAGCATAACTTTGGATAAAAGGTATGGCCTATTTGAAACAACAGAGACAATAAATGATGTAAATTACAAAGCTAGACAGAACAATGTTCTGAAAAAATGGAAGGAACTATATGCTTTGACAGTTTATCAACAGGGATTAATGAATCTGGTAAAGAAAGAAAACTGACTTTATGTCAGCACTTCAGAAAGCTGAATGCAATTCATGCCACAGAAACAATAAAAAATAATTTTATGAAGAACAAGTGTTTTCAGGGCCATCTAACAGAGCACATGCAAGTCAATGCCATACTGAAACTATCCCTGGATAGAACATTAACTTAAAAACCTACTGAAGACCAGAGTTAGAAAGAAAGGCAGTACTAGAACAAATAAGAAAAATGTTTTACTTATGGGTAATCGAAAAGTCAAGAAATTAGTATAACAGTCATACAGTAGAGCTCATTTATCTGACAACTAGTGTGCCATTCATTATACACACACACTGATATCAAAGTTACTGGTTCTGAATCACATCTGGAATGCAATGTGCTACCCAGCACAGCTAGCACTAGCCATGCTTGGTACAGCTGTATGGGAAACATGAAACTAATATAGTCATGCACACACCATGTGTGGCTTCAGAGCTTCATGGCATTAACCTACAACAGTGTTCTTGCACTTGCACACAAAATGATGTCTGAGCATGCATCTTTGTACACTGGGCTGTCATTTTGCTTCTTTGCTTCTCAAGCACACCTGTGTGGTGGTCATGGGTTTTCAGGTGCTGTAAGCAGTAGGGTTCCTGTATGGTAAGCGGGGAAAGTAAGATATTTTGATTCTCCTACACAATGATTTTTCTGATTACCTGCTCTGTAGGAATAATGGCATTATGTGCAAGATGGATGTCTAGCATGACCTAGCCAGGATGGTAAATGATGCCACTGGCATGACTTTTTCTGTTGGGCAGTGCTTGCAGTAGTGCCACCCTGATGTGTTTCGGCTGTGGGAAGCAAAGATTAGGGAGGGTGAGAGAGAGAGAGAGAGAAAAGGAAAGAGGAAGAGAGAGAGAGAGAGAGAGAGAGACATGTTTGTAAGCATTACTTAATCTTCTTATAGCATTGCCTGTTGAACCTGTGTACTGAGGTGTACATATTTTCTTTTAAGTGGTTAAGAAGCAAGAGATTAACAGGATAGGATGTTGCAGGGAATTGGACTGACTCTTCTGGCAACAGGATGTGCATTCCATGTAACAAAATCCACTGCATAAGTGCTGCTGTATGTGAGCTGTATGAGTGTACTAATAAGTTCTCTTTTTCTCTTCATTCTTTTGGTTTGGTTGTGGAGTGGTGGTAACCAAAGGATGAACTGACTGATGCCTCTGGCCCTGGGTCACCAGTGATCACCAGGTCTGCTTCACAGCAGGGATATGGAGCTCAACCTGCTGAGGAGAGAGAAAGAGAGAGGGGGTGGGGGGATTGCTGGGGTCACTGTGACCACTTCTCAGGAGGGTTACAAAGGTTGTTCTTCTTCTGGCAGTGACCTGGAGGGGGTCTCCCACTGTTTCCACCATTATTTGCGGAGGTTGTTGTCACAGGTTAGCAGTTGGATGCCCCTTGCAACACCTCCTTGCTTGACTTGTAGACTCACTCAATCAGCAAGCCCCAACCCCCTGGGCTGCTAGGAGAGCAGCCTGTCCATGATGTCTCTATCAAAGGTCATTGATAGTTGGGTGTTGCACTCTGGGCTGGTGTGGCATCTGGCCATAGACCCTTGCCTATCCTCCCTTCCATTTGTGTTATTCCCCATATCTTGCTTATTGTCCAATTCTTCACATTACCAGCTGACCACTCTCTGTGAGTCTGTGTTCATCTACTGTCATCCCAAATATTGTATACCACCCTTGTCTGCCTGTGTCTGCATTTAATTTTGTCTGTCTACCCCTGCTGCCTTCCATTTTCCCTCTATCTCTCCTCTAACAATTCATCTTTAACTTTCCATTCAAACTTTCTTCATTTATTGAAAATCATTCACTCCAGTCCAGAAAAAAAAAAGATTCGGTCAAACCCACTTCAGTCGAAGTCTGGAGGCAGAACGGCGACAATGTCGAACCCGTCATTGTCGATGTATGAATCTCGCCCCCATCTTGACCCATGTTAAAGCCCATTCTGAGGTTTACGGCGAGTCATATTTCGACAATGTCGGAATTCGACATTGTCGGTTTTGCGGAAGTGGGTCAATGATCCCATCATTCAATGGGGTCGGGTTCGACCTTCTGATGGTAAACCTATACACACACACACACACACATATATATATATATATATATATATATATATATATATATATATATATATATGGGTCTACTTCACATCACCTAAAACACATTTGACTGACTTTCATTTCACCGAGACCAAATCACCTAATTTTCAAAATACTGAAAACTCATTTGACTGAATCTCATTTCACTGAATTGTAAGCCATAGACATGATGTGGGTTTCCATTCACCTGTGACTTGTTTGTGATAAAATAATTTCTGTAACTTACAGTGCTGACTGTGAGAATAGTCATGTAGAAAGTAGTGTTGTAGTGTTTTTAAATGTGGGTATGTCTCTTTACATTCTTATGGGAAGTATCTAAAGTAATGTGCCGGATGTTTTGTGCATTCCCAGCAGTAGTGGCAGCATGTAGAGTACTGTAAGGCAAGTAAAAGGTATATGCCCTTTTCCCCACTGTAGTGTGATCCTGGAGTTTGTGTATATAGTTGGGGGGGTAGCCCTACAGTTAGTTTGGTTTTATATTGTTCGTTTTCTGTTAAGAGGGTAAGTAAGTAGTTTTTAAGGTGTGGAAAGAGGTAGTTATTAGTGTTGTGAGGTGATTTGGTCTCAGTGAAATGAAAGTCAGTCAAATGGGTTTTAGGTGATGTGAAGTAGACCCAGATATATATATATATATATATATATATATATATATATATATATATATATATATATATATATATATATATATATCCACATACACATATATTTATATTGGTGTGTGTGTGTGTGTGTGTGTGTGTGTGTGTGTGTGTGTGTGTGTGTCCCTCACATTGATTAAACAGCTATAGTAAAGCAATCCCAAATACATAATCTTTAATGTAATAATTTCATTCAGAACAATCATAAAACGTATGAGTGTGATCGACAGACATATACCTGAGTTTGTGTATAGCCTAACTCTAAGTGCGTAAGACCAGATAATATCATCCCCAGCAAATTAAAAAGGAATAATCCAAGTATTATTTATTTTATTTACTTATTTATAAACTGTGAACCCAGCAAGAAATGTATTTATTTATTGATTGATTGAGTGATTTAATGAAAGCGATTTTACCAAGTCTGTTTATACAGCACAGATGCAGCAGTCATTTTGATAGATTATAACCAGTCATGATATAGTAAATGTACAGTAGTAGAAATGTAATGCATTGAATGCTGTCATTACACCTAAAACTTGGGGAACCAATAGGCTTGCTAAACATCTTTCTGACATCAGAAAGACACGGAAGAGTAAGTCCAATAAATATAATTCTGGCCTAGCAAACACATCAGTTTTTCAGTACCTTTCACTGTTGTTAAGCTCTAGTCTAGCATTAGAGAATTAACAGCAGTTAGCGGGTTCCACAAAAGAGTGTCAGGAAGCTCTTATATGCTCCTTTCAGACTAGTTTGAAATTTGACGATTGTTTATTACATTGTCTTGGCAAAATTCCTAAACCTTTAATATCAGAACAGTCAACATGGATTATGATTTTCTGTTGGTTTAAGATGGTTTTCTACCAGTGTGACTATTCTCACACAGATATATTCTTTCACAATGTGAATTTTTTCATCATTACTAGCTTCTCACAAGCCAAACGATCCAAAATATTAGCAGAGTTATTAATGTTAAGTGCCACAGTTGATAAAGGAGCTTGTATTCTTAATTTAATATTGATGTAAGATTAAAATATTAATAATGTGCATGCATCTCTGTTCTATGTGTTTTAGGTCAATACTTCAAAAGTAACCTCACATATATAACATTTCACACCTGTGACTCATTTTAGTTCAACCTTTTATTAATTCTAAGTATGTTGTGCCTCGCTGAATTCTTATATTGTCACAATGCTTCTAATGCATTTTCAAACATCGCTGTATAATCTAGTTTGGCTTTAATAGTATCTACTTAATAAATAATTTTCATGCTTTAGATCAAAACATGTAGTTTTCATTTTACACGTCTCTGCTCAATACAGTTTTTCACATGCTTACATGCACAAATAGTACATGATTCTTAAATTTCAACTGTGCCCTACTCCCTGTGCACTTCATGGCTCTCCTTATCTTTCTCAAAGCCATTACTGTTGTACTATATTATCAATTTATTTCTCATTTTTACCTTTATAATAACTGTGTACTTGCAATATCTGTACAGCTTTTAAGATCAGTTATGCAACTCTGAAAACACTACCCCATGTTTGTCATTTTTATACCACAAGCTGTTATGAACCTCAATAATGAAATGTTAACTGACCATATTCACGGGCTTTGCCTTGACTCCTTAGCTTAGTAACCACTGCTTTTAAGACCATGTGTCCTTGTGAAGAACAGATGGTGAATAAATGGCACATTGTTCTTAAGCTCACAAAAATTACTTAACTCCTCTCTTATTCTGTCAGTTTTGTCTTCCTTATTTGCTACTCCACTCACACTGAGGAATGCTTCAATCGCTGTTAAATTACTTTACTAAAAGAGCATTAGTGATACACTGCAGTTGGACAGCACAGAGTGAGTGCTTCTCATGAGTTTTGTGAGTGAAAAGCCGTTTGAAGTAAGAAATGTGAATTCCATTTCTGGTCTTCTAAGTAAATATATATTTTTTTAAATCAAGTAAATTTCTTCACTTCTGAAACCATGTTCTTTCTCAGTATATGAACACTCTTCTAACACCAAGTAGCATTTGCATTTACTGCAACTTTCAACTAAAGAAGAAACACGCAACATGCATCCCTCATTTTAAAGATCCAGTACTGTTTAATACATACACAAAGGGAAAGACTAGTAGCAGTGGACAGGAGATGGAGATATGGAGGCAATAAATATAGCATTACTTTTAACTTGCACACCTCAAGCCAGATAAGGTTGCCAGTATGAAAAATATAGATGGGGTGCTTGTGCATGCTCCAAATAATAACCTAATAGGTAGAGTCATGTTTAACCATGGCAGTGACCATTGCACCGTATTTGCAAACTAGATGCAAGTTAAATGATATGTAACAGCCAGGGAAACTTATTTTGGATATTTTTATAGACAGGCAACATGGCTTCAGACATACAGTACCCATACTGCTCTGTTTACACTTACCAAGCTAGTACTGTCTCCTCTCTCCAAAATACTGGAAAAGTGTATCCATAAGCAAGTACTTAATCATCTGCTACAAGAAAACCTACTCACACCAACTCAACATGGCTTCCGCCGCACACATAGCACAGCTACCACTCTTGTATCCTTTACTAATAACATTGCTGAAGTCATGGATAATAGCAAAATAGCATCAGCCCTCTTTCTGGACCTGTCGAAGGCGTTCGACACTGTATCTCATACCATACTTCACCATAAACTCTCCAACCTAGGCTTATCAAACTCCACCACCTCCTTCTTCAGTGATTACCTCACTAATAGACACCAGGCTGTTAGATGGAACTCTTCCTACTCCCCCTTTCTAACATTTAGGATAGGGGTCCCACAAGGATCAATATTGGACCCTCTCCTTGTCAATGTATTTACCAATGACCTTTTCTCATCCTGCCCCCAATCCAATCTTATTCAGTATGCCGATGAATCGACCATCATCAACTCTGCTGACAACATAGAAAACCTTCAATCCCTTACACAAAACTCACTCCACTCAGTTGAAAACTGACTACAATCTAACCAACTCCTGCTAAATGAGAGCAAAACTAAGCTACTTTTCCTACCTAAAAATCTGTAACATACTGCTCTGTTTACACTTACCAAGCTAGTACTGTCTCCTCTCTCCAAAATACTGGAAAAGTGTATCCATAAGCAAGTACTTAATCATCTGCTACAAGAAAACCTACTCACACCAACTCAACATGGCTTCCGCCCCACACATAGCACAGCTACCACTCTTGCAAAACAGAACTTTTCTGTAACATCCCTTAATGGAACTAAAATTTCTGTTGACACCTAAACAAAACTCCTTGGAGCAATAATTGATGATGAACTTAAATTCAACTATCACATTCATAGCTCAATTAAAAAAAAACACCAAAAACTAGGTCTGCTTTACCGTCACAAAAACTTTCTTCCCCGTGCATCCAGGCCATCCCTTGCCCAATCCCTGCTTCTACCATCTCTACTCTATGCTTCACTTATTCTTACCCATATACAGACTACCCTAATATCCAAACTAGAAACCACATATAACAAAGTAGCCAGATTTGCTGCAAATCAACCTTACAAATCTCATCACTGTCTCTCATTAAAGACTTTACACTGGCCTGAATTTTCCAGTTTACTGCCATAATCCCAACTCCTTATAGCCCACAATATACTAAACAATCCTAAATCCTGCCCATCCCTTGCAAATTCTCTGACACTTTATACTCCACAATACCCACTAAGAAGTACTAATCAATACTTTCTTGAAGTTCATAAACCAAACAAAACCTTTGGGAAAATACTCTATTGTCACTCAGTTGCAAAAAATTGGAACATACTCCCTTTAGCCCTTAGACTACTTAAAGACAAAAATGCCTTCAAGAAACAGCTTAAATCTTTTTTCCTATCAAATTGGATATATTCATGCTCTAAACTTATACCCAAGAAACATTCAAGGATAACCTAACTTAACTGTATCACTTCTAGCTCTCTCTCTTACTACTACGTACACGTTTTTTTCCATCATATCTCATACTAGTTAGCTCATGTTACACTCAATTCCCATAATCCCTTGTTACTGTTCTTTAATTTATTTATTAACTTCCAAAGTTCACACAACTTCATCTGTATATTTACTTACTTCATGCCTAGTACCTTGGTTCAGCAATGTATTGACCTTAGTCTTACCATATTTCTGCTTAGTTTCTTGCCATACTACATGAAAATTTCCATATATGTATTGTATTGTATTTCCATCCATTCTGTATATTCCTTTATTGCATGTTATGTAATTACTTCAGAAATATGTATACTTAAAATGTGATCTGTGTTTATCTTTGTTCTTACTATTTTTTTACTTAAAAGTTTTTTTTGGGAGCTTTTCTCCTCCAGTCTCTGCTGAAAAAGGGCTTCTAAGAACCCAGACAGACTAACCCGGTTAACAAATGTAAAAATAAATAAATAAATAAATATATATCAAGGCCTACCCACAGCTGCCATTTTTCTAGATCTGAATTGGGGTTTTAAAACAGTTGACCATATATCATTCCTTAATAAATTGTCTACTGTAGTCTTTTCTTCTGAAGTCACACTCTTGTTGAAAATTGAAATTACCTTACAATACAGCATATACCTTCAGTGTGCAGGGATAATGATTATATTCCATGGGTCTATATTCTATCACCGAACACTTAAAAAAGTGAATGGTGATTAATCGACCCTATGTAAGCGAAAGCTTACAATTTCGAACTGTCAGAACAGCAATTTTTTTCCTAGGGAAAAAAATTGCTGTTCCAACAAAAAAAAAAAATATTAAACACTTTAAACATTATATTAAGTGGGGGGCTTTGCTCCCCACACCCCTCCTACTTAAATATACCAACTCCGAGACTGCACTACAGTGCCGAAAACAGCAAAGTAACGAAGCGGCCAAGCAAATTCTTTCCTAGGGAAAAAATTCCCTTAAAAGTCGCTTCAATATTTTGCCATTTCAGGCTTTTGAGTTTGACCAAGATGCATTTGAAAGAATGTGTCTTCGGTCTTCTAATAGGGAACCTATTCCACTACTGGCAACATATGTACAGGTGTCCTACAAGGTGTGGTCTTACATCCACTGCTTTTCTCACTGATCATTAATGACATTCTTTGGGTTCTCCCTAAAATTAACTGTCTTTATGTCTTCATGCAGAAAATATTGTCATCACAAAACACCAACACATTCTCCAAAGGCTTACAAACTGACTTCTGTATCCAGTGTAATTAGTTCCAAGCAAACAAGCTGGTTGTTAAGACCTGTAAAACTAATATATTGCTATTTGGCACTCTATAATGCCTTAACAGCACCAGCAAAATCACCATCACATTACCCTTTAACTCAAAAACACACAAGTGTCAAGGCTTGATACGTGATTGGCATTTAGCTTTCACACCACACACAAAAATAACTACAAGCAAATACCTCCATGTTACTAACACTTGAGGCTAGGAAAAACATAGCTGTAAGAATACTTATTTCCTGTCTCTGTAATATGCACTCTCAATAACCTCTATGCAGGACCATACATGATAACTTTTGTGTAAATTAGTATCTACCTATCCAGACATCAAGACTAGCTTTAAAGGTTGCCAAAGTGCTACTATGTTTGACGTATAGTTGTAACTTATTCCATAGGCTAAGAATAAGCTGAGTTAGGAACCTATCCCTCCAGTGAGTATTGTTTATTTGATGGTGTAGGTTTAGATCCCTAGTGTGGGTGTTTGTAGAGCCACTGGTTTTGCGGAGAAATAGGAGGCTAAATAAAACTGTTCTTTCGTGGCTCAAAAAATGAAACACAGGTCACCTCTCAGCAACCTGTAGGTCACTAAGTATAAAGAGAGCAATACTTATCTGTTGGGGTAGTTGTAGTATTTAAGACCCTTAATTTTCTTGGTTAGAAATCTTTGGGGTCTTTTCTGTTGTGCATTATGCCTGGCTTTATACATACCAAAGGAGGCATTATATTCATTGATGGGTCTGATAAGGAATTAGTACAGTGGTAGAATGACTTCTTTGGATCTTGAAGATATTTCTTGGAAAATTAAGTGGGCCAGATAGAAGGATTTCCTGACTATGGTGGAAACATGATGATCAAAACAGAGAGATATTTCTTATGACCATATCTGTCTAAAGTGGAGTATTATGCATAACACAAGAAGTGGGAGCAAGCAACTTTTCTGCCAAATATGACTATGCTACATTGTTTTCATTTACTTTGAGACCATTTTTGATACACTATGTATGTACATATACAGTCATTCCTGGAGCTGTTTTATAAAAGTGAATGAGCAGTTAAGTGTTCAGTTTACAGCCATTAGCCAACTTGACCAACAACATTTCTGGGATATTGACTTAGATGTCTACAAAATAAATGCCAAACAGGAGAGGGCCCACAACTGATCCCTGTGGTACACCACTAGTTACAATTATATATTAAACAAGGGCACCAGCAACTTTCACAACTTTGGATTTGTTAGATAGCCAATTTGCAGTCAAGCAGACAGTGTACACGTATACACTAAGCTTGTCAAATGTTTCAGTAATACCAACATGATGGCTAGGCTGAGATAAGGAGTGTGCACAGGACAAATAAACATCAGTCTTCCAGCATTTTTTCCATTCTCAAGCAAATTGTCTGAACTTTAGTTACATTTTGTACCTTGACTGTATTAGTGAGCACTTATCAACATGCATTTACCAGAGAAAAGAAAATGAAGGTAAAAAAAATGCTTTAGCTTACCTTTAACTTAAATTGCTCATGGTCCAAAATGATTATTCCTGGAGGAGGTGTAATTAACAGAAAGCTTGCAAACAGAACTCACACAAAAAAGAACTTTGAAAAGAGGTTAAGTTGGAGCTAATGAACAACAAAAACAGGTACTTTCTTTGATAATTAACTCAGTACATGAATATACTACAGTTGTTATGGAATAGGTTAAATAAACCCAGAAAAAGCATCTCAGCCTAAACCCTTTCCACATGCTGTTGTATAACACAGCAATCAGCTTTAGTAGCCATTTCCTAAATGTGACACAGCTTTTGGTCCCTTTACCTGCAACTGTGATTCGGCCATATAACTTTGCCATCATGATTCCTTTACTTGGGTTCAAATCAATGTCTTCTTCCTTAATGAGGAAACTACTGACCACACTACAGCCTATCTTACCAGCTGCTGAAGTCCTGTCACCTAAATATCTATGACACTCTGCAGATGCAGTTGTTTACCTGACTTCCATCCTCATCAGCTGGTTAATTAAGGAATCTTATGTTATCCAAATTAGGAAATTCTCTACTATTTTCACACTGTTAAAGGATGATCATCCTGTGTACTGATTCATTTTCATTGTGCCTCTTCCAATTCAGAAAAGTTCTTGAGAGAAATACATTCAGAAGCAGCTTATGACAGAACTATCATCAAATGATGCTCTTGCCAGTACTCAGCATGGTTACTATCCTTGCCACAGAAGATAATCTGGTCTTTCCAGCATTACAGAATTTGCCAGGTAGAAACTAAACAGACGGAATGAGGTTGGGTCAGTCCACTAGGACCTATTAACATGTTTCACTACAGTTAAGCATGCCACCTTACTCTGTTGTTTGCATTACTATAAAATCTTCAGGCGGATACCTGGTTAAGCATATCTAAACTTTTGCTCAAATGATGCCCCGTTCCTTGCTAATCTCACCTTGACTGACTTTCTTCAGGAATCAGTGTTTGCTCAGTCTTTCCCACTCTTACCCATCCTGAATAATTCAATATTCAGATAATTTGACTTCATTTGTGCTACCAAATCTTTTCTTGAGGTTACAGTTCAACTACAGAATTGTTTCTGTATGATCCAAGACTGATGGGAAAATTCAGGCTGCATCAGAATGCTAATAAAACGTACCTAGCTCTGCATATTCCATTTTCTAAAGCTTTTCAAAGAATAATCACCACAAGTGACAATAAACTAGACTTGGCCATGAAACAAATACAAATGTGGCCTAGGTTATAAAGCCAAGCCTTTCCTGAGACATCATGTTCATACTGCTATAGTCTGTATGTACTTTCTTCCTGAATTATTTATTTTTATTTAACATTTGTTTACCAGGAAAGTCTGACTGGGACAGAGCCCATTTTCAGCAGAGGCCCAGGGAGAAATGCTTTATATGCATGTCTTTGGAATGTGGAGGAAACCGGAGCACCAGGAGGAAACCTACATTAATGCAGGGAGGACATGCAGACTCCACACAGAAGGCACCCTAGCTGAAAATCGAACTGGATAACCTTTTGCTATGAGGTGACAACATTAACCACTGCAACACTGCGCTACCCAGTATAAGAAAATGATAGTTTTATGAATTTCCAGTCAATAATTTCATGAAACTGAAGTAAGTCTAAAACAGAGCAGTTAAATTCTCAGCTAATCACTCAGAAAGCTTCTACTACTGTTTATCACTAAAGAAAATTCAGTGGCCTGAACTGAGTCATTATTTGCTACTATGCAGCTACCAATAACCCATGCTGTTTTCTACTCAGCCAACAGATACCCAGCTATAAGGTTAGTGAGTCTTTGGTATATGCCACCTGTAGTCTTAGGCCAAAATCACAGTATCTCATTCAAACACCACAGTGTAAGGATTACTAAAGAGATGTGACGTTTCCAATGTGGCATCTAAACTCTGGAATAAATAACCAGAATTACTAGACAAGTACACACAAAGATACATTCAAAAAGCACTGAAGACTCTTACAGCACAACAACACAACCTAGGAATGCAATTTTAGTTATGATGTTTCCTGAATCCTATGTTTCTTCAGTGTGACCTGCACTGTTTCATCAAATTTCACAGGGCCCATACTAAGCTTGTCATTACTGTGACTCTAAATAAACAGCTTGTAAAATGTGAAACTTTACTAATCCAATAATCGTTAAGTACATGTTAACTTTGTCACTACTTTTTGTACTGAAAGTTCTTAAAAGCTACTGTTAAGTTGGATCTCCACTGAAAATGTATCATGTCCAGATGGATTATCTCCACCAACAAACAATATAAGCAACATAAAATTTATACTTGTGGCAAGTTTACATGCAGATAGTAGTGGAAAGGGGATCTCCTTCCTGATGAGATACTCCAGCTGACAGATGGCCTGAGTCAATCTTGAAGTTCATATGGCTGTAAATAAAATACAATAAGGAAGGTCAGAGGTAAATATGAGCAATCGGGCATGATGTATGAGAGTTATTCACAAGAACTGAAAAGTAATCAGGCCCTCAAATGAAGGATAACACACACATGTGTGCACACTCACGCGCACACACACACACACACACACACACACGCGCGCGCGCGCGTGTTTGTGTGTGTGTGTGTGTGTGTGTGTGTGTGTGTGTACACATATAAATTAATTTTGAGATCACTGTACCCTACAGCACAGAAAAATACTCCAAGACAGGAAATGCCCCACTTAATATTTATTCCCCCGCATTCACACTTGTTCCACTAATCCGAGGATACCAGTTATAATTCTTTGATTCTGAACAGCAGTCATTGTGGGCTAACACAAGGCTATTATTTCACATCTTAAAATTACTATAATGATTGGATATTCATTTATACACTTGCTGCAGAGAGAGAGAGAAAGAGAGAGAGAGAGAGAGAGAGAGCTAAGATATGGCTCAGTTGATTATCATAAGGAATGGATCTGACAAAGCCAGAACTCATATGAAAAGGGCACCAAGGACACTTTAGCACATGTTTCTTGAGGAGATAACTATGCCAAATATGCTATTGCCTCTACCTTGAAGACAATGATATTAGAGCTAGGGTAAGTTTATAGGTGCAGTTCTGGTCTGGATTTTAAAGAACCACAATTTTTTATGGGCTAGTTTTTGTAATGAACATATTATTTCATTGTGTAACTAGTGGTGAGTGGAGAAGGAATTGAAAACTGGTAAAGATGAACAACTCAAGAAAAAACATTAGCAGAAAGCAAAATAAGAATGGATGGGTATGAATAATAAAACATCAGGACTTATTAGACAAAGTTCAGAAACTGTGCAATACAGAAGGAGTTCACTTGAGTGATATAAAAAGAGACATATTTAATTTGCATCACCAAAGGGATTGAGAATTGTCTCAACCTAACAATGAAATAAGCCAAATGTCATGCTAAAATTATCAGGGAATGTATGGAGAATGTCAGGCTGAAAACAAGAACAGGTCACACAGTAAGTGGCAATGAGACATAGGTGCGGTGCTGGACCTCTGATAGTTGGGCATGCGCTCACTGTGAGTGGCACACGAGGCACAAGCAACAGGAATTTAACATCTCTGTGTTTGTCCAGGCTTGGCCCAGAGTAATGAAAACAAGAAGAGAATAATGACAGAAAGCAACGCCAGAAAGAGAAGTGAGGACAATGAACAGGACAGGGCGATCTTATGGCTCAATGCTGAATGACTATGATAACATATGTTGAACCTACAAGGCTCTATACCGTTTAAATACATTAAAATATGCCTTAAAACTCAGGTTGGGTGGTGTTTTATTACAAGATGAACCCTTAAAAAGTACTTTGTGACTACATTAAACAGAAAAATTAATGGTATTCTTTTCAAACAACAAGAAATGTAAGAAAGCTAAATCATTGTAGGGGCTGACAGATGCAAAACATTTTCTTTGAAGTAAAGGATAACGCTTGCTGTAGCGAAAGAATATATGCATATGCAACTATATATTAAACTTTTTCTGAGATGATACAATGTTGCATTTCTCCTTTTGTTTTTATAAGAATCATATACCATATATAAGATACTCTGTCACATTCCAGTAGGTGTCAGTGATGTGAACATGGACCTTTTGGGATGGAGTTTTAAGAGGCAGAAAAATAAAGGATCTCTGTAGTTTCAGATTCAAGTAGTAGATACACACACACACACACACACACACACACACACACACACACACACACACACACACACACACACACACACAAAGAAAAGAAAAACAACTGTGCTGAATTTTCCACATTTCTAATCTGATAACAGCATGCTGGCACTGAACCACTCTTTTAGGTTAGTTGAAAACCTATACCCACAATCACCAGTGGTGCAGGGGTGTGGTGAGGTGGAGTGAAATATATATTTGGTTGGTGGTGATATTTAAAACACACAAGAAAGAATATTGCAGCCCACATTCCTAATTATGGCCTTTCAGCTTTCTGAAATTTTACTAAGCCAGACATATAGTTTAGTAGGCTTGCTGTGCTTTTGAATAGAAAGAAATAAACAGAGGTTGTTACTCCCAGTGAAAGGACAAAAACCACAGGCACAGTAATTATAGAACTTTATACAAATGTTTAACTATTTCTTATAACTGCATATTTTGTGAAGAGATGTGAAGGATGCAAGCCTTGTGAATACATTTTTTTATAACAATAATTAAAGAAAAAAGTACATTTCTTACAAGTCAGAGTCAGTCCTGAATCTTAACAGTGTTGTATAATGTGATAAACTTAAGCATAATATATTTATTGTGTGGCACAATTTAACAATGGAGAAATGGAAGGCATCCTTACAGTGAAGGTCAGCACAAATAAATGTCCACATGGTGTGTGTGTGTGTGTGTGTGTGTGTGTGTGTGTGTGTGTGTGTGTGTGTGTGTGTGTGTGTATGCATGTGAATGTAAACTGGTGAATCTGTGCATCTGTGTGTGGTGTCTGTGTGTATGTCTGAATAGTAGTAGTAGAACAGAATTGCACTAAATCTAGAACTGCTTCTCTGCCTTCTGCTATTGAGTGTTGGGTAGATTGCTACTCCCTTGTTACCCTGAATATGACAATCAAGGTATCAGGAAATTACTGTATAAATCATACTGTAGCAGGTACACAAACTGAGATGTGAATAACTTATAAGCAATTCACAACTGAGTCTTATGACTTCCTAAACAAGATGTTACATTGTTTTATTTTCTGCCGCTACTACAAATTAATAATAGGAAAACTGCACTGCAGTTTTTGTTATCTGTTCTTATCTTTCATTTAACATTTTAAAATATTATTCTTGCTTTATGTATGATTAGTTTAACAAGGAATCTTCTCATTTCACTGAATCCAGTTTCAATAAAATGACTATCATTGAACAGATAACACTGAAACCACTTTCACTGAGTAATCCCACAGAAATAAATTCTGCACTCAATTTGTTTTCTTATTAATTGTACTTTTTATTCAGTTTTGTTGTAATCTGTGTTTATATGTGTTTGCTTCACTTTGTAATTCACCATATAATCAGTTTTTCTTGCAGTAGAATTACCCGTTTCTTCCTTTGTGTGACTTTGGACTTATTATATTTAAGTAAGGGATATGGCAGTGAAATTTCCCACAAGTAGTGTGCAGTACCCCCTTTAGCACATAAAGATAACTTAATAGATAATGCAAAGCCCAAGTAAAGTGCAGTAAAACAATATAGTTTATCACAGTAAAGGAAAAACATAACTACTCATTAAAAAATCATGGATTTTGTAAAACTAAGGAAATATCATACTGAGATTTAATTCTGTATGGAGGTGTCTACGGATTCACCGTTAGTGAAAATCATTTGGTTAAATTGCTTGAAGAGCACTTGTCTTCAACAGTGATTTTTTTCAACAGCTGTGAGAGAGTAGCAGAGTGATTTATTTGGCTGCTGTTTGAGACCATTTTTATTATCATGTATGATTTTGATTTACAACATGTCTACATGTCTAATAAACCCTTCTTAGTGTTCAGTAACGATACAAACCTATCAGCACAAAATGCTGTATTAGAGTTTCAAAATTTCTGACAAAATAAAAACTGTCAAAAACAGAAATTACAAAAAAAGAAAGAAAAGAACAAATCTGACTAGTACTTGCTGACATAAAAAACAAATAATGTAGTCTACAGAAGTCAAAGTCTAGAGTGAGATGGAAGCATTGACTCTTTTATTTATTATTTTTTTTAAAGGAAAACTCTGGCCTCTCCTATGGTTTAACTCAAGCTTTATGCTCCTCTTCACCCTACAATATGATTCCAATAGTGTTTAGGTACCAGAAACCTGATTGCACTTTTTAAAACTTTCATTTCCTTGCTTTGGAATCAAAGGGAAAGAAAGCCCACCTACTTTTTTAAGCTTAACTTCTCACATACTTTGCAGAGGAATTCATCTCCACCTGCATGACATACCGCTGACACAGATCAATCTGTAGTTTACCCTGTCAGGTACTGCTGATGTCAGAAACACAGCAGCTGCTATAAAAAAAAGAAAGCTGTGGAACTGTTTTCCACTGTTTTTATTGCAGAGAGGAGGAGAAATTAACATTCCCCTTTCATAGCAAAGCAATTAGATCAGTCAGGGGTTTAAAGGCAGTTGTCACCTCTTCTAACAAATTTATATAAGCGGCAACACAGTACTAAAAATGCTAAGATTTAAATGTTGGTTATTTATAATAGTTTATATGTTAAGATAACTTAAATATAGTATCAAAGATTTCTGTGACATTTAGAGAAAAGTCAGAAAATATTTTTTCTTGTAAAGTATCAACAGATTTACCATTTTCAAGCCTCCCCAACACATAGGATAGAACTGCAGAAAAAGAGACAAGTGGCAACCCTATCAACTAGGTGCACTGATACTTTTCATAGAAATGTTGTTTATGCTTTTTTGTGACATCCTTCCAGAGGGGCATTCATATTTGGTACACATAGATGCATGGTAAGAGATTCCCAATGACTTTGAGTCAGTCCTTACACTGGTAGAGTGCATGAGCATTCTGTAGTCCACAAAGGAAATGTGACCATTGATGGCAACCATAATACACAGCTGAATTTACTTTAACATTTATTTATTTTATTTTATTTAACATTTGTTGGCTGGGAGAGTCTGACTGGATACATGTCCATTTTCAGTGGAGGCCCAGGGAGAAAAGCTCCACAGATTAAGAACAAACTATGAGATTTCTACATAGCAAGCAAGTATTCATAGGAAAACACATGATTTAACAATATTCCATAGTTTTAAAGTTAAAAAGTACAATATTCATTGGTAGTCGCAAGTTTTAACAAAATTCCATAGTCTAAGTTAGAGTAAATTAGTACTTACAATGTACTGGTTTCCAGTAATAACATTGATTGAGACAAATATAAGTAAAAGGGGGTTGGAAGTGGATGTTAGGGTTAGTTTTGTGAGATGTGGCTGGGTTTAAAGTTGGAATGTGTATAATTGCTGACTGCTGGTGTCAGTGTTCGCAGGTGAGGCACGATACGGAGCAGTCATGATTCTCCTTGAAGGGATAGAAGTGAAAAGGAGCATGAGAGTGGGTCAGAGGGTATGCATGACATGGGTCAACCTGGTGGGTAGAAAAGGCATAGCCATGCGAGTTTTAGGTGTTCTTTTAACAGTTTTTTTAATGTAACCATTGAGTTGGCTGAGGTAATAGCAGAAGGTAATGAGTTCCAAATTTTACTGATGTAGTTAGGGAAGAGGGAGTCACCTGCTGTGTTATTGCTTTTGGTCACCTTGATTAGTCTTTTATCACTACAGTGAATTTGTCTGGTATTAGTTTGTAGTTTAAGTAGATTAGATAGTGCTGGGGGGTTTTCAGGAATTCGTAGAAGTTTCTGGGCAAAAGAAAGCTGATGGAATGAGAGGAGATTTGGGAATTCAAGCCAGTTAAGTTGATTTAATGAATGACAGTAGGGGCCACCAGTAGTAAATTTGGCAATTTGATTGTAGCAGATGTTAAGCTTGGCCATTTCAGTTTTGGGTAGGTTGGTGAAGATGGGAGTGGTGTAGAATAGTGTGGAGAGGAGGTCAGTTTGAGCTATGGTTATTCTAGCATGTTGGGTTTGAAATGGTTTGTTTTTATAAAGACTGCCCAGTTTTTGTGAATGTTTTTAATAGCTTGATTTATATGTTGATCAAACTTGAGGTTGTTGTCAATGGTCACTCCTAGCAGTTTAGTTTGAGTGTCTGGAGAGATGATAGTTCCATCTCTGGACACAATATTGAATGTGTTGGGCATTGAGGTGGATTTGTTTGGTTTAAATAGCAACAGTTTGGTCTTTTTGGGATTAAGTAATAGTTCTTTGTTAAGAAACCAGGTTTCTGCAATTTGGAAGGCTTTTTGGGTAATGGAGAGGAGTTCATGTGGATCGTTGACTGAGCAGACTAATGTTGAGTCATCAGCATATTGTATAACAGTTGCATCTTGGCATATGCTGTGGAGATCATTAATGAAGATGGAGAATATAAGGGGTCCCAGAATGGACCCTTGTGGGACTCCTGTGGTAATAGGCAGAAGTTAGGATAGGTTGTTGTCCCATTGAACTGCTTGTTGTCTACCATGTAGATAGTTTTGGAACCAGGCAAGTGCATGATCACTAAGGCCAAGATTAGTAAGGGAGTGGATTAGTTTGGATGGTTGACCATATCGAAGATTTTGACAGGTCCAAGAATATGGTAGATGTTAGTTTACCTAAGTGTCTGTTTTGGTTAATGAGGTTTGTAAAGGAAAGAAGGGCTGTGGTTGTACTGTGGGCAGGGTGGAATCCATGCTGGGTAGGAGAGAGAAGTTGGTTATTAAGTAGGTATGCCATAAGTTGGTAATGTATACATTTTTCAAGAATTTTTGCTAGTGGGGACAGGATGGCAATACGGCGATAGTTGGTGAGGTCAGTGGGTGTTCCATCTTTATGTAAAGGGATGATGTAGGAGGTTTTCCAGATTGGTGGGATGGTGCTTTCTGAGATAGATCTGTTAAGTAGAATAGAGATTGGGTAGGCAAGTTCATTAGCAGCCAACTGGAGGTATTCTGCTGGGATGCCATCCACTGCTAGGGTAGTAGGTTTAAGTTTGGATGGTAATTGTTTGACATAATTGGTAGGGATGGGTTAGAATTGGAAGGTAGTTTGGGGACTGACTGCAGGTTTGGGGATATTGGTAGTAGTAGTAGTGGCTTGTTGTTGAACTAGTTTGGAGATGGTTTCTATGAAGTATTTGTTGAATGATTCAGATATGTCAGTGATTTCGCCTGTGGAGGTTGGCGATGGGGTGGAGGGTTTACCGGGGTGAAGTAGTTTATTTATTCCTGCCCAGAATTTTTGGGGGTTGTTTTGGTGCCTGTTTTGCAGATGTAGGAAATAATTCTTTTTATTCTGGAGAATATTTTTTTTTTTTGTTTCACTTCTAAGTTTTTGGAATTGTTCTCTAGTTGCTGTAGTTTTTGTGGCTCTCCAGTTATGCCAAGCTCTATTCCTCTGATAAATCTTATTTTAGTCTCTTTGGTGATGCAGGGAGCAGTATTCATTTTGAATTTGGATTTTTAGAAAAGTGTTGTTGAATTGGATTACAGCTTCTTCTAGTATGTTCCAATTATGGTATTTTATTTGAGTTTGAACTTGTTTGGGTCAAAGTTATTTTTGTTCTGGGTAGTTTGTATTAGTGGTGTATAGTTGGCATGGATTTTGATTTTAGTAAAAAGGTGGGTTGGTGGTCACTAAGGGTGTCGGGAAGGACTCCTGCTTGGTATGGAGTACTGGTCTTTCTTATCAAGATCCAATCTAGGAGACTTTCTTTGAATTTAGCATTTCCTAGCCTAGTGCTAGATTGAATGACTTGGGAGAAGCTGTAGTGATTAACATGGTTGGTGGGGTTAGTGGTTGAGCAAGTGTCCCAGTCAATATTAAAGTCACCTAGGATGATGGATTCTTGAGGAAGATTTTGATTAACCCAGTGCAGGAGGGATCGTAGGGAGGGAATATTGTTGCCTGGTGGTATATAGCCAGTAACTAATAACATTGATTGATTTTTTGTCACTAAGTTTGAGTTTGGATAGGAGAAGTTCAGAAGTACTGAGGGAAGGGATTGGAGAATTAACAGTACACATTTTTAGGTTGTTTTTGTAAAGTAATGCTACCCCACCCCCTTTTTTAGATAGTCTATCTGTTTGTAATACGTTGTACCCAGGTGGGAGGAACTCACTGTCTGGTGTTGTAGGTTTTAACCATGTTTCAGTTAAGGATAGTAAACTGGGGGAATAGGTGGATATTAAAGCATGGAGTAGGTGCACTTTGTTATTTATGCTTCTGATATTTAAGCTAAGTAGTAGAAGGCTATTTTTTGGTCTAGAGATGGGAGATTGGTTGGATGAGAGAAATGGAAGAGATGGAGTATTTGTGGAAGGGTTTGGCCCTGGGTTGGGGTGTATGTCTCCAGCTAGGATCAGTTGATGGCTAAGATGGTTTAAGAGTTTAGTTAGTTTAGTTAGAATGGCTATGTATCTATTTGTAGTAAGTGATTTGGTACAGATTGTGAGGAGTCTTCCTGAGGGAGGTGGGAGAATAATGTGGTGATGACCACTTGGGGATATGTGTAGGCTGTAGTGATGGGTGGGAGGTGTGAGAGAGGAAGTATGTTTTGAAGGGGTAGTTAAGGCGCCATTAAGTATGGTTTGGTAGGAGGTAAGGTAGTGTGTTGATGCTAGGAGAAAGAGGATGGTGAGATAGACTGCGTGCATGGTAATTGGCTTGTGATAGTGTGAGTGTGTCATGTTAGTGGGAGGAGTATGTGTGGGCAGGGATAAGGGGATTGGTTGATGATGAGGTGTTTGCTAGAGAGTGTTTGGTGTAGGTTAGGTAGGTGGAGAGGGTAGGTATAAATCTAGGGGTACTGGGAGCAAGTGGGAAATGGGGGCAGGGTAGGAGAGAGGAGTGAGCCTGAGTGGTAGTGAGGGTAAATACAGCAGGGTTGCACTGAGAGCAACAGGTAAGGTGGGTTCCTAGAAAAAACAATCAGTATCAGTGTAGACACTAAGCAGGTAAGTTAGGAATAGAGGACAGATAGTATAGGATGGCTTTACAATAAAGACGAATTAAAGAAAGTACTTGCACTAGCTTTTGAAAGTCAGATTAGAATTTCATGCACTAGTCTGTGAAAGTCCAAAGGAAAAACCTGGTAGTAAGATAGAGGGTCAAAAGTATCCTTTTGTTAAGCAATTATATGCCCTGGGTCCAAATACACTTCTGAGGAAAAGGGTCACCAAACTGCAAGAAGTATTGAAGGGAGTAACTGGAGGGATGTCTGTTAGTCTGAAAGAATGAGGGGGTGGGGGCTACAAGAAGGTCATATGCAGCTGTTGCCCCTGGATTAGTGAGCACTAGGATGCTATATTCAGCTATTTTGTCAATACTTGTAAAGTACAAAGTAGCTTATAAATGTAATAGTTTAGGAGCACGTTCACCATGAAAGAGGCACCTACATTCATTTGTAAAGTAAACTAGTGTCCTGCCAATGTTATAATAAAAGCCATAGCAGCACAATCCACTGGAAGGATGTCCAGGAGAGTACTTTCAGTTTATTTTGGGGGGGGGTGCTGAAAGTATGAGGTCACTCATTTTTATTCACTTGTAAAGTAGAGTAGTGTCCTGTAAATGTTATAATAAAAGCCATAGCAGCACGATCCACTGGAAGAATGTCCAGGAGAGCCATTTCAGTTTTGGGGGAGGGTGATGAATGTATGAGGTCACTCATTTTTCTTAACAAATTATAGGCTTAAATCTAGTCATAGGGCACACCGAGGGGTGAATATCCAGCTGCAGAATGTGCCCTTGCATTAAAAACATTAAGAAAAGGAAATCAGAAGTATTTAACTGTGTTTAAATGCACAAAGACACACTGACAGATACAGTCAGACATGTGAATTTAGACATAGTATTCGACATGCTACATATATTTTTATACACATGCACACGAACAAGCACACACACAATATTTTGTGTTTATGTGTAGACACATATATTTACAAAAAATGTCCATTTTGATTTGTTTTTATTTCAAAGACATGAAATATACACACAGGCATATAATCTACTTCTCCATTTTACACACACACACACACACACACACACACACACACACACACACACACACACACACACACACACTTTTTGTACACATGCACTTTATATATATATATATATATATATATATATATATATATATATATATATTTATACACACACACACACACACACACACACACACACACACACATATATATATATATATATATATATATATATATATATATATATATATATATATATTTATGTGTGGTTTACTACTACTATCATATACCTATATCTATAACTATGTCTATATCTATATCTATCTATATATCTATATGGGTCTATGTTTTTTTATCGAAAATACGATTCATCAAACCGTACTTCCGATAACTCACTTCCATGAAAGTGCATTATATTGAAAATGCACTTTTGCGGAAAAATAAAAATAAAAAGTAAATAAAAAACCTCACACTAAACATTATTATGCAAGGGGGCAAACGACCCTGCACCACCCACACTCCCCTACTTTAATATTCTCGCTCCGAGTTCACACTACAGTGGGGAAAAAGGAATATTCCCTCATCCCCACTGTAGCACAATCTCTGCAATCGTTGTCTTAGTTGTACATCAACAGTACACATTGATGTACAACTAACATTACATGCAAACAGCATGTTTTATTTATTTTTTCTTTTTCTTTAGCGAAAGTGCATTTTCGATAAAAAGCACTTTTGCTAAAGTGGGTCCTTGATGATCTGACTAGGACCCATATATATATATATATATATATATATATATATATATATATATATGTATATATATATATATATATATATATATATATATATATATATATACATACATATATATATATATATATATATATATATATATATATATATATATATGGGTCTACTTTGGGGTTTAATTGAAAGCTCATTGCACTGAGTTTCAATTCACCCTGTCGAAATCGCTGAAAGCTCAAATTACTGAAAACTCATTTCACTGAATCTCATTTCACTGAAGTGAAGTACTGACACTGTGTAGAGTACTGTAAGGCAAGTAAAAGGCATATGCCCTTTTCCCCACTGTAGTGCGATCCTGGAGTTAATATATATAGTTCGGGGGGAGTAGGGGGGGCACAGCCGGCCACACTTGGTGGTGTGGTAGGTGTATCCCCCACTTAGTTTGGTTATATATTGTCTTCTAGAAAGAGTTAGTCATTGGTGTTGTAAGTATGCATGTGTATGGTTAAAAATGTATTGTTTTGAAGCTTTCGGTGAAATATAATATAAAACCGTACTAGGTGGGGGGCTATGCTCCCACACCGCAAATATGGGGGGGGCTGTTCCCCCCACACACCCCCTAACTACTGTATATATACTAAGTCCAGGATCGCATTACAGTGAGGAAAAGGCAATATACCTTTTACTTGCCTTACAGTACTTTACAGAGTGCCAGTACTTCACTTCAGTGAAATGAGATTTGTTGAAATGAGTTTTCAATAATTTGAGCTTTCAGTGATTTGTTCAGGGTGAATTGAAATTCAGTGAAATGAGCTTTCAAAGAAACAAAGTAGACCCATATATATATATATATATATATATATATATATATATATATATATATATATATATATATATATATATATACACAAAATAGTGAAACACACCTTACAGGTTGTCAGATGGTCGAAGATAAGGGTGCAAAAAGGCAAAACTGCAAACGTAAATCCTGTCAACTTCAAAACATCGACACATAGGTTGTGTTTGCAGTTTCGGGCATCGGTGATTTGAACTGGATCGCACTACAGTGTGGATCGGGAAAATTACCCTTTTCCTCACTGTAGTGCAATCTTGGGTTTAGAAAATATAATTAGCAGGTGGTTTGAGGGGCACAGTCCCCCACATATGAAGTGTAGGCGGGGCTTTCCTCCCCTGCAAAACAGTAGACGTGTATGGTGTTTTTTTCTGGATGGTAAGTGGTGCATAACATGTGGAATATCGATTTTTTTTCCTTCGGAATAAATCAACATTCTGAGCAGTCAGCTTGATGGTATTCGCGGTTCCAGTTCTGGATGTGAATATTCATTATGACTTCTTTCTTTATTTTGATAGTAAGCCTATACACACACACACACACACACACACACACACACACATATAGATATATATATATATATATATATATATATATATATATATATATAGGGTCCATATTAGATCACAGAATGCTTAGGTAAGTGAATGGTGATTAATCGACCCCATGTTATGATGACCTACACACTGGATGACTCAGTGTTCTGAATGCTAGTTATCATTAAGTAAAGTGAGCTTGCTTTTGGCAACAGGAAGCGTCTTGAAGAAATAAGCATATCTTAGACACACTAACATGGATATAGATAGCCCACTAGATTGTAGAAGGCAAGCTAATGCATTTTGTCAGTAGTTGTTAATATCTGCAAGTTGTTAATATCTGCATGTCCGCTGACTGTACTAGGCTTGAATTGTTGAAATGCTATTTGGACTTGTGGGCTTTGTCATACTTCACAAGTATCCCTAGCGTACATAACTCTTCTAGTTGCAATGCTATCTAGATTTGTATGGAACAGCTCTATACTACACTAAACATGTTATTGAAATAATTTTAATTCATGAAGCAAAGCTGCTTGAAATAAGATCATTGCATGTTTTATAGTGAAGGTAGCACTCATGTAACTGCTTTTCCTAATCACTAGATTTTGCTGTTACTAGTTCTGTTCTAAGGTATAAGCTAGCCTCCCACTGTTCAGTTGTTGTTAATCTACCTATAGTGTCTCATGTAATTTAGACATATTTTATTTTATAGGCTGTGTAATTTGTCGTTATCCTACCTACAGTCACGTGAAATTTACAAGCTTGTTTACCTCACTGAACATCACTAAGTAAACTGCTCCGCTACCCACAGTACTCTTATTAACTATATGTTCCTATTTTTTCTATCTCTGTCCTGTTACAGCACTTTTCTCCCTTTGAAAAGGCAAACAGCATGACCCTGTAGTGTAATTCCGTGCTCAGACCCGAACACAAAAAAATATGGTGACCAACCATCTATAAAGGAAATGGTGTATGTCCCTCCTAAAAACAGAAGTAAACAGTATGCTTTTCTGCTGTGAGCTGTACGCTTAAGTGGCGCACACACATTTCTGGGTCGGTTCTCCTCTTCCCCTGCCCTTGCCCTCCCCTACCTACCTAGCAGCCGCTTCTACACTACTCCCTGCCTTAGATGCAACATTTAAGGGAATTTGTAAAACCTGTCTCTAAAACAAGCAAATGTAAAAGGAATAAGTAGAGAAACCTAGCGGCAGTTCTTTATATTTATTTTAAATTATTATTACTCTACTCGCAGTTTAAATAAGCAAGACTGTTGCTGTATTTTACTGATTGTTTCCATAGTCACTGGTTTGCTGCTTCTCTGGCTGTACCCGCTCCAATAGCTAAGCATACTTAACGCCTCCTGCAAAACCAAGCAATCAGAAAACAAAGGACCTATACCACACCCACAAGCATTAAGCCATTTAAACAAGATCAGATACACACCCACAATTACCTCTACAGCTACTAAGTCTAACTCAAACTTATACCCCTCTCTCCAAACAAACCTAATCTACTTTCCTCTTTTTTTACGCTCCCTCATTCAACTAAACACCAACAAGTCCAAAATGCACTCCTTATATGCCTTATACATCATAACTCTCTCACTACTAACACAACTCACCTCATACCAAAATAACCACTACTCCAACCTATACAATAAAACTCCTACCCAGATATACTCTATTATACCCACCCAAATATAATTTCATATCTCTTAAATAATCTAGAATCACTCTAACTTAGAGCTAACCCCATTTAGGATTCTGCATAACTCTACTAAAGATCACACTTCCGTACAATATAACTTATCTATCTCCATATATCTCCAGTGTATTGTGGACATTGCTTCACAACGGAGACTTAGTGGAGACATACATCCAAATCCTGGTCCCTCAACTAACCCCATAGGCAATGTAAATCAGGCCAAAAGCAACCTAACTTCCCTTAGACAACCTGCTGACCTCTTAATTCTCAACATCAACATTAGTAGTATGCTTAAAAAAATTGACAAACTGCACGCAGCCCTATCCTTTTATTCCCAAGATATTGTGCCCCTCCATGAAACATGACTTAAGCCACATAACAGACAATGAATTATTCCCACCAGGATACAACCTACTTAGAAAAGACCACGCATCCAAAAGAGGAGGTGGTGTTGCCCTGCGTTTCACGAACAACCTTACAGTAGACCTTATTAACAAAACATCCCTACTTTTAGCAATGATAAAACCCTGTTTACAAAGGTAAAAATTAACCCGCATAAACAACTAAACATATAAGGCTCATACATCCCTCCCTTGGACAATATAAATACATTGGAATCCCTAACCCACTGGGCATCAGAATCCCTCTCCCATGAAACACTTATATTAGGTGATTTCAATATTGACTGGACTTTAATAAACTCACCCCTCCCCACTACCCATATAGACCTAAATGATGTCACTCAGATCATCCAAAGCTCAACTGCAATTGGCAAAACTACCAAAAAGGAATCCATTTTAGACTGGATCCTCACTAATCGCCCATCCATGACACAATTCTCTGGTACATTACCTGACACTTTAATGACCACCTCTCTTCTTCCCTGCTAAGACAACAAATCAAACCCAGTAAAATACCCCCTTCAAACAAAAAAAAAAAACTTTAGAGTAGAACTAATAACAGCACTAAACCACTGCAACTGGTTCACCCTATTTAGCCTCCCCTAGACAAGGCAGTAGACTACTTTAACTCCATATTTCTGAACATACTTCACTAACTCCACCCCCCCCCCCAGAATGATTCGAACAAAGTCCAACTCCACCCCCCTGGCCCACCAAAAGTACCCGACTCCTACTAAAACAAAGGGACAAAGCATGGGGCACTTGGCGTGACAACAAAACTAATACTAACAGGCAACAATTTCTTGAATTAAGAAATAAAGCAAAAAAAAAACAAATAAGAACAGATAAAAAATCCACTACTCCAATATACAAACTAAGCATAAAGCTAACCCTCAAAAATTCTGGGCTGCCATAAATAAAATTCTCCAACCAGGCAAAACTGGTACCCCAACCCCAAAAACTGACACATTTATAAGTGACATTGCAACACAATTCAGTGAATATTTTACCAACTCCATTTTAAATTTGTCATCAAATTCTCCACTCACAGCCCTCCCAAACTTACCAAGCTCCCCATCCGACCAAAACTTTTTCTCCTTCCAACCAGTTCAGACCAGTACAATCCACAGATACCTGTCCAAATTAAGACCCACTACCCTGGCTGCTGATAAACTCAGAGCAGAATATCTCTGAACTGCAGCCAACGCTATCTCATACCCAGCCTCTATAATCAAAAATAGGTCACTCTCTGTGCAAAAAGTCCCAGTCCTCTGGAAAATCTCAAATATAATACCCCTACACAAAGGTGGAAACTCGAATGAATTATTCAACTACTGCCCAATAGCCGTACTATCCCCACTTTCAAAAATCCTGGAGAAATGCATTAATTCCCAAATACTAAAATACCTTTTCACTAACAATCTCCTAGCCAAAACTCAGCATAGTTTTTGTCCTGCCACAGTACCACCACTGCCCTTAACAGTTTCACCAATCATGTTAATCAACAGCGAGATGCAGGCAGTCTAGTATCACCTGTCTTTTTTAGACCTCTCAAAAGCATTTGATACAGTCCCCCATAGCAAACTATTAACCGTTCTCTCAGAACTTACATTAAATTACTTTGCACGTCTATGGTTTAAAGACTATTTTTCTAACCAACAACAGGCTGTCAAGTGGCAGGACAATCTATCCCCTCTTCACCCCATCACCCTAGGTGTACCTCAAGGATCTATACTCGGTTCCCCGCTCTTCACAATATTCACAAACAACCTCCATAAAGCAACCATTCATACAGGCTTAGTACAATATGCAGATGACTCTACCCTAATTTGCTCCGCCCCCTCTTTCCAACTTCTACAGAAAATAACCCAAGAATCCTTTACTGCATTTGAAACCTGATTAGCAGACTCCCAATTAATACTCAACCCCCTCCTAAAAAACAACTTATGCTCTTTCATCCCTCCAAAGCTATAGAACCCACTCCCCCTTTCACAATTATTGCCTCAGGCAATATATCACTCCAGTTGCACACACCAAGCTACTAGGTGTTATCATTGACCAAAACATGAAATTCGATACGCATATAGCTCAAACCATAACTAAGGTGCACAAAAAACTAGCACACTCTACAGATGTAAAAAGTACCTGACCTCCAATACTAAAACTACCATAGCAAGAACCCACTTACTCTCCACATTACTCTATGCTTCTCCCATCTTAGTTAACCTAAATAAAGGTGATCTAAACAAACTATTCACTTGTTATAACAAGATAGCTAAATTCGCTACTGACTCTTCCTACAGATCTCACCATTGTCTAGCCCTTCACAAACTGTCCTGGATGGAATTACCTAACTTACTCACCCTAAATCAACTCACCCTAGCTCATCAAATTCTGTATTATTCCAACAAAACTCCAGCCCTATGCGGCCTAATCAACCATTACACCCACAGCCGTCAGCTAAGGTCTGGTAGAAGTATCCAAAAGTCAACATAACTCGGGTGACTCCCTATACTCTTGTACTGTTGCAAAAATGTGGAACTCCCTCCCACTCAAAGTCAGGATACAGACAAACAAAGTCAGTTTCAAAAGTCATCTAAAATCCTATCTCACCAGGTCTTGGATATGTACATGCTCTGACCCGGGCTAACTCATTTAACACCACTGTAGACCCATTAATCCTTTGTATATCTGTTATAAGGTCTTCCTATATCTTCAAAACCCATATAATTCCTTATAATACAAATTATACCATTATTTAAGGAATTATGTAAGTATTTCAGCTTAACATTGCTGTTATGTTTAACAATGTTGTGAATTTTCTTATCTCTTCACTGTACTACTAATACTACTGTGGGAATCTTTGACAAAATTGTTAGCTTCTTTTTTAAATTGTTTTTCTTTGGACTGACATTTTGTATTATTGTATGTTTCATGGATTGTCAAATTGTATGGAGCTTTACTCCCCAGGCCTCTGCTGAAAATGGGCAACCCTGCCAAGTCAGACTTCTCCGGTAAACATATGTAAAATAAATAAATAATAACAAAGACCACAAACAGCAATAAAATTAACTAGCAACTTTTTATTAACATACATTGAGTGCTTCTATACCATAGTACAGGACTTCATCAAAATGTACTAAGATTAAAACACAGTTACTTAAATAGTACTATGTAAACTCCAAATGACTAAGCTCAGCAAATCCTACCCTAAAGTCAATTAACAAACCAGTGTGCTGTTCTAAAATGCAGTTAACAAATATACATGTTTATCCATAATTATTGAAATATTTTATAGTACAGTCATATAAAAATACTTAAATGTAAATATAAAAATAAATATTAATGCATATATAAACCACAACCTACAGCTTGGAAGCTCACAGCTTTAAAACACTGCTAATGGACACCATACAATTAAACCAGGAAATGAGTCAGCTTTAAGTCGCAATTGCCATAACAGTTCCCTGTAGTCAAGTCTTTGTTCCCAGGCTCCTCCTCGTACATTGAGAATGGCTTGTTCCAGCACAAAAAATAAAAATTATTTGTTACTTGTACATAGCAATTTATGCTTATAAATGGCATTGTTTTCATTGCAACTTCTTATATCATAGTAGTATTCATAAATACTCTTCTTTAAAGATCTTTCACTTTTACCCATGTAAAAGAAATAACAATTGTCACAATAAGCAAGATATACTATTTTAGTAGAGTTGCAATCCCATTTGTGGTGAAGTTTAAACTGATAATTAATACTTTTAAGTTTCTAAGTATTGCCAAGATGAATATATTTACACTGTGCACAGGAACCACAGTTAGACCTGCCTCTTAGTAACTGTTTGAAAGATTTTCATGCAATAGCTGATTGCAGCCTTTCTTTGAGGTTAAACTGGCTTTTGAAAACAAACTATGGTCCTTCACCTAGTGTTCTACATAAAATATCATCACATGATAACTTTCCAGTTGCTGATCATAATTTGTTTTATCACATTAATATGTGGCGCATATTTGATAAACATGGCCTGGGCATGTGTAGACCCAGTGGAGCCTGTGGGCCTATACCTAGCAAAGGAAAACATTTTCCACTACATTTTTTACAAACTTCTTCCTTGATCTCATTGGGCAGTTTCAGTGGATACTCTCTTTTAACCAATATCTCAATGAGTTTATCAATTTCAAGGAGGAAGAGTTCATCACTTGAAACAATTCTTGAAATATGGACCATCTGTCCCTTTACAAGACGTTTTATCTGTAGTAGAGGATGGTCACTGCTAAAGTGCAGGAAAGTATTAGATATAATTGTCCTTGGCAAGTGGAAAGGCTAGATAGTTAATCTTTTCACTGGAGTAAGCATATAGAAACTTTAAGAATGCAGTTAAAGATTGCCTGTATTGTGTTTGGACTATCTTGGGTTCGTTTTGAGTTCAAAGTATAAATAAACATGAAACAGAAAAAAGGGGGTGAACATGGTATGACCTAGACATGAGTGTAAAATGAGAGATTTATTTGAAGATTGGCACATTGGAGACGTCATATGTGGTAAAACTCAAACATAAATAGAAGTATATGTAACAACAATGGAATCTTAAAGCTAGTTATAAAGCTGCATTTAAATCATATCACTTACATTGTCCTAGTAGACTTCATCCTCTCAATTTTAAAGTCTGAGTTGATAGCACTTAACAGAATCACATGTATCACTACACTAATCTTAGGTGAAGCAGTTATTGTTTTATAATAACAGCTAAGGTGAGTGTCCACTGCTCTCTACAGTCTTTGTTATGGCCTTCCTCTTGGAGTAGTCCATGTTTTTATTATAAAAACATAGGCTTACAAAATAAAACTTAAGTCTTGGTGTAAATCCAGAAAAAAGTTTAAAACACTAATAATTTTATATATGTGTATAGTGAATAATATTATGGCAATGCATTCCCTGTAAATGGTGATAATCTGGATTTGAATAATGACCATATATCAGGATGTCAGTTTAGGGAGTGGGGAATTCTGTAGCAAAGGCTGCCTACCTTTCTGGGGATGGTGATTTGTGAGTGCTACAGCAAAGTAATGATGCTAACTGCATGAACTGTGACAGGTTACTAATAAATTAGGAGATACAGGTGTTTTGAAGATGGCTTTGACCCCTTGCTAAAGTGTGAGCTGTCTGAATTGGAGCTCTTGTATGCGTTACTCTAGAATCAAAACTAAGTTTGGTATAAGACAAAAGTTGTGCCAGCTGCCGTTATACTGACTGGTATTTTGACCCCCAACTAAGTAAACAATGGACTCAGCAGAGAAAAGGAAAAACAGAAATCTCCATTCTGATTACCAACTTAACATTTAAAATGAAGACGGCATCACACAACTGCTTTTAAGCAAAAAGTGAAAGATAACAGCTGAAGCCTTGCCTAGCTGTAGCGTTTCCCAGCCTAATGACTTGCCAACTTAGGCAGCAGAGCTCATGCTATAACAATGCATATCATAGTGTTAACATTATGAAAATTTAATTCATTTAACTATACCCTATGCCTTGAAGCAATTTTTTTGGTGGTTAGTAGAACATTGTACTACATATATTATAATGCCATGCTTTTAGTTTCTATGATATTTCAAAAAGTTATGCAGCGGTCTTGTTACCATTTAAAATGTAAAGGTATTTTGAGAAAGTGATTAAAGCTTTTTAGATGACCAATCCCAAGTTCTCTAGGTCTGTAGGAATATGTTATAGATAACAGAGGTATGGTTCTCATCTGCTGAGTGAAATCCTTTGCTATGATACATTATTGTAGGGCTGAGACCACACAAGGAAAGAAACTTCTGTACAGAGGTCATTAGGGGCACCTAATCTTGTATTCAAACATGTAAATTTAAATGTAAAGAGATTCCTGGTAAATGAATGGCTTACTCAGGTAGGTCATGAGGTTTTTGTCATGCAACAATGAAGGTTAAAATGTAACAAAAGAAATCAATGCAAGCCAAGTTCTTTGATTATAAAATGTGTGTCTTATTTTCATCAGTATTTTTGTAGATGGAGACACTGGTCTTAATTGTGCTAGTAATCAGTCCTAAAACTTCTTGATGGGATGGAAATTCTATAATCTTATAAAGTACACTTCATGAACCACTACAATTTATGCATGCTGTGCTAAATGTACTCATACTATACCAGCTCATGTATGTTGTTTGATTCATAGGTTCATAGGTGTGTACTAAGCTAATGACCAGTAGGGCCCATATTAGCATAGCTGTACAAGACAAATGTGACCCACAAATTTGATTTATATGGGGGGGGGTTTACTGACTGCCTGCCCATCAGAGATATAGGTGCCAGACCAGGGGTGAATTTCTAATTATTCATCCTCTAGTCCAAGTTGCTCTTAAACAGGGTTAGGGAGGAACTCTGCTTCATATGGATGGGGAACCAGTTCTAGAGAATGTGAATTCTCTGTGAAACATATCTTTCTATCTAACAAGTCCAATTTATGTCACAAGCTAGTAGTCGTGATGCTGTTTGTTTTGTGGGTATATAAAAGGTTCATAAAGACAGTGGCCATCCTCGGTGATGGTAATATGCTGCTCAGTGCTAGGTTCATACCAGCCTGAGGCACATAGTCTGAAAGCTCCATAATGTCTAGCTTCAATATATTCCAGGGAGGTACATATCAGGTCATTTACACCTACATAGACTTTGATGTAGTCATACTGGTACCTGTAGCATAATGACTTGAGTGCATGTGTGAGTTGGTGGATCCTGGCTCCAGATGGGCAACTACCTATTAACTTCCCTTTGTTCATCCTGGTTAGAGGAGCATCATGTCTTATAATGGAGTGCCCTATGATGAGAGTCCTGCGAAGTGTATTTGCTTGCCTTTGGGGCTTAGTGTTTGGGGCTCCATTGAAAGTGACTGCATCTGTATATTTTTCTGGCACTTCAGAGTTGTGTACTGGTAATTGTTGTTTGACTAATTTTATATAATTGCTGGCTGACTTCAGAGTTGTGCACTGTTATTTTTGCTTCACTGTATAGTTTTTCAGATCTCTGCTGAAGGTGTTTTTCCCCCCTCCCCCTTTTTATCTGTGTCTTAAGTTGGTATAACTGGTTTTACATCCTGTGTGTTATCTGACCATCTCAAGGATTACTTGCATAAAATTAGACCTTCTTAGTAAAAAAGTCTGCATATCATTGTTGGAGCCTTCCTTTGTCCTGAAAGAGTGCTCTTCAAACTATGTGGAGATATACAGAGCTGAGTATATTTTTCTGGCACTTCAGAGTTCTGTACTGGTAATTGTTGTTTGACTAATTTTATATCATTGCTGGCTGACTTTAGAGTTGTGCACTGTTATTTTTGCTTTATTGTATAGTTTTTCAGATATCTGCCGAAGGTGTTTTTCCCCCTTCCCCCTATTTCTCTGTGTCTTAAGTTGTATAACTAGTTTTACATCCTGTGTGTTATCTGACCATCTCAAGGATTACTTGCATAAAATTAGACCCTCTTAGTAAAAAAGTCTGCATATCATTGTTGGAGCCTTCCTGTGTCCTGAAAGAGTGCTCTTCAAACTATCTGGAGATATACATAGCTGAGTATATTTTTCTGGCACTTCAGAGTTGTGTACTGGTAATTGTTGTTTGACTAATTTTATATCATTGCTGGCTGACTTCAGAGTTGTGCACTGTTATTTTTGCTTCCCTGTATAGTTTTTCAGATCTCTGCTGAAGGTGTTGGTTTTCCCATACCCATCCTCCCTATTCCTGTGTTGTTGTTTAGATTTGAAGGTTTTTGCAGTTACCCGCCCCCACTGTAGATTTGATCTGGGACACTCCCCCCAGTCCAATCTCTTTACCTCATTCTACCTAATAGACTCCTTCTGCATTGTTTTTAATCATTTTTAATTTAATTGCATTTTTTAAACTGTTTGGTCTAAGATTGCTACATACTCAAGTGTGCTAGCTTGCACTGCATTTGAATTGTTTTCACTGCTGTTTTAGCTACTGTATATAAATTTATATATATATATATATATATATATATATATATATATATATATATATATATATATATATATATATATATATATATATATTAATACATTTCCTGTAACTAGTGTAGTCCAGATTCAGATTTGCTGTATCCAGGACTGTATGCAAGCTTCTGAGCCCCCCCAAGCTTTCTGTGTTGGAGGGAAGCCTTCTAGCTTATCACTGGAAGTGGTAAGCACTAGGTAACCTATCTACCACATAAGGAGTGTTTCTGACCCAGAAATTGTAGTTATTGGCCGTTTGGGCAGTTTTTCCATCTCTCTCAACTTTCTGATTTAAAAGCCCACATTTGCACTTGTTTCCCCCCTTTCCTGTAACTAGTTTAGTCCAGATACAGATTCTTACTTTTAGCACTTGAATTTGCTTATTCATGATCAGCACTTGCTCAGAACTTGTAAGCACTAAATAACCTACTAATTACTACAGCACTCAACCTTCCTCATTACCTAGAGGAAAACAGTTTTGGTACTTTCCTCACTTGCTTATAGAAAAACAGCTCTTGTACTCACTTTCCTCACTTATCTAGAAGAAAATAGTTTTTTTATTCAGGCATGTCCAAGAGTCAGCTCCCAGTGTTCTCTCCTGTCTATCTGATGAATCTGGGCATCTTAGGGCAATGTAGAAATTGCCTCATGTACACAGACAACCCTCTTTTCCTACCACCCAACACTGCAACCTTGTGAGAGATGCACTTATCTAGCCAAACTGGAGGTAAAGCTCTCTCCAATCAAGACTGAACTTGACAGTCAAGAGGAGAAGGTAAACACTTGCACCACACCACACTCATCACATAGTCTCACTAAATCTACACCACCAAAATCCACACATAGAAACACAAAAATATTCGCGGAGGCTCTCAATAATAATCTGCTCAAGCAACAGAGACTTCCAAAGCAGAAATACAAGCAACCTCCACCCCCAACACAACCCAAATGACACATAGCCCGCAGACTCAGTGTGCCACTCAACCACAGCCAATAAGGCAAAACAACGTACCCAACACACTAGTCATAGGCGACTCTATAGTCAGGCACACTGATGCCCCACTCACTAGGCTAAACAAGGAGAAGGTTACTGTCAGCTGCCTGTTGGGTGCCAGGATCCACCACATAACCCACACACTCAGATCACTCCACAACAAGTATAAATATGACTCTGTCATTGTCCATGTTGGTGTGAACGACCTGAGACATACCTCCCTGGACTACATGAAAAGAAACATGAAAGAGCTCTCCGATCTTGTAGCCCAGGCAGGTATGACCCTAGCCCTGAGTAGCATTCTGCCATCACCCAGAATGATGCTGCAGTACAAGGACAAAATGATTGACTTCAACAATTGGCTAAGCCTCTGGTGCCATTCTAAAGGGATCCAGTATCTGTCTGCCTGGGATGACATGGTCGACAGACCACGATGCTTTGCCAGAGATGGCCTGCAACTGTCACCCCTGGGATTCCGGATACTGGCTAAGGTTCTTGCTGCCCCTATAGTGCCTTTTTTAGGCAAGGTTCAAATGACAAATTCACCACCGTAACAGGAACAGGCAAGCAAAAACTGAGGGTGATGCTACTCAATGCTAGAAGTCTAAATCTCAAAATGCACTCACTCGAGGCACTCCTTAAAATGGAGAACATCGATATCTGTGCAGTGACTGAGACCTGGTTCAAGGCTCCAGAGAGCACCCCTGCACTACCAGGCTATAACTCATACCACACTTTTCGGCCATGTAACCTGGACCGGAACACCAAAGGCAGAGGTGTGTCCATATTCATTAAGGATATCCACACCTCCAGGCTAGTTACTCAGCATAATGCAGTTGAGGTTATGCAAGTGCAACTAACTCTGGGCAAAACTGCAATCCAAATTGTAGCTTGCTACAGATCACCCACCATGCCCCAGGATTCCAACTCCTCTTTTCTTGATGTACTGGAAAATCTTAGGGTTCAACCAAACATCCTAATAATGGGCGATTTCAACTACCCCACCATTAACTGGAAAAACTACTCATGTACCAACTTCTTCGCTCAACACTTTCTCAAATTTATAAACTCCAATGCCCTGGATCAACTTATCCACACCCCCACCAGGGGCAACAATATCCTAGATCTAGTCATTACCAATATGAGTGACCGGTGTTCCACACCTGAAGTCAACGCCTCACTGGTCCGATCCGACCATAAGCTAATTTCCCTAGATATCCACATCCTGCCTCCACCTCCCATTAAGGAAACCATGGAAAAAAATCTCTCCAAAGCCAACTTCATGCTTCTTAAGACAGAAGTGGTGAACTTCATGACACCCATGCAGATGGACAATACAGTTACGACTACTGAATCCTACACAATTGCACTTTATAAGCACTTACATGAGTGCATGGATCATGCTATCCCAAACAGAACCAAGATGCTATCCTCCAAAAAAAGGAAGCCAATCTGGTGGTCCCCTGCCATAAACAAACTGTACAACAGAAGGAAGAAACTCTTGCAAAAGACAGTAAAATCCCACAAGTGGATGAGCTCCCAGGTCAGCCTCAGTAAGAAGCTGCGATCCCTGATAAAATCCTCCAAAGCTAGTTACGAAAACAAAATTGCCACTGATTCTAAAGACAACCACAAAGCATTCTATAGCTATGTCAAGAATCTCAATGGCAACACTCAGATCTGCTCTGAGTTACAGCACAATGGCACTAAATATACAGACCCAACTGATATTGCCAACATCCTGGCAGATAGGTTCCCTGCTAACTTTACCCCCCTCTCACCCCCTAAAGAGCCCATCTCTATACTGGAAGAATGCAAAGTTCCTGTATCATGGCTGCAGAGGTAAAAACCACACACTCCAAAGCCAAGAACACAGCATCAATGGGACCAGACAACATCCCAGGCTGTGTTCTACACGAACTACAGAACGAACTGGCACCCCACCTAAATACCATGTTCAATCATAGCCTCACCTCAGGCTTTGTGCCTGCTGAATGGCACACAGCAATGGTTATCCCACTCCACAAGGGGGAAGCCACCATGGACCCCGGGAACTACCGCCCCATTAGCCTGATGAGCCTGGTCTGCAAGGCCATGGACTGTATCATCATAGAACTTATAAACAAAGACATTGGTAATCTCCAAACTCTGGATCCCACCCAGTTCGGGTTTGTAAAAGGCAGATCATGTCTCCTAAACCTGATAGACTTCTTTGAAGCAGTCACCAAAGCCGTAGACAAGGGTAAAGTGGTTCACACAGCCTATCTAGATCTTGCCAAAGCTTTTGACACCATCCCCCCAGTCTGGAATTATAGATAAACTCACTAAACTAGGTATAAATCCCTATATCACAAGATGGGTTGCCAACTGCCTCACTGACAGAACCCACACTGTGAAAGTAGCAGACTCCAAATCCGACTTCAGACCAGTGACAAGTGGAGTACCACAGGGTTCAGTACTGGGTCCTCTCCTGTTTGGTATCTACTTCTCTGAAGTACAGGCTAACACAGAAGGTCTTTGGCTAACGAAGTTCGCAGATGACTGCAAACTAGGAGCCATAATCGAAACTCCTAACGATGTGGACATCCTACAAAAGGGCCTCACTGAGACAGATGCCTGGTGTCAAAGCCATGGCCTCAAGCTCAATGCCAAAAAGTGCACTGTCATCCCCTTTGGTAAAAACTCTGTACCCATGAACTACAACATAGGCGGTAGTACACTTGACACCGAAAGTGTGATAAGAGACCTTGGGACACAGGTGGATAGTAGTCTCTCCTTTGATAATCACATCACCACAGTAGTCAGTAAATCCTTCTGTGTGGCACACCTCATCACAAAAGGTTTCTCATCCAGAAAAAAAGAGGTCATTGTTCCCCCTCTACTCATCACTCATTAGACCAATTATAGAGTAAAACGCCCCTTTTGGTATGTACCTCACAAGACATCTACAACAACTGGAAAGGCTGCAGAAATACCTCACAAAGAGGATTACTGGCCTCAAACAGATGCCCTACGCAGACCGTCTCAAAAAACTCCAGCTTTACTCTGTCGCATATCGCTTACTCAGAGGTGATCTCTGCCTAACATACAAAGCTATGTCAAACCCAGAGCTGTTGGACATGCTCCACTTAAAGAAATCCCAATCCCTCTGAGCTACACGCTCTAGGGACCTAAACCTTGTCACCACAATAAACAGAACATGCCGGAGGGATAGATTCCTGTCCCAGAGACTTCCCATATTCTGGAATAAATTACCTATCTATATCAAACAAAGCTCCTCATTACACTCTTCAAGAAAAATCTTGATGATTGGATGGGAAATAGGAAATTCACCCCTGGGATCACCTCTGTGGCTCTGCTCGACAGTGGCACAGGAAAATAATTTTCTTGGGTGGCAAAAGCCATGGTACCTATTTGGCTGGGCTTGTATAGGCCCCAGGGCCGATAGCCTAGTAACTACCTATGAACCTATGAACCTGTGTTGTTAGGTGGTGTTATTTTGGCTGGGTGCCTTTGGGCTTGCTGAGGCATGGCTTTGCCTACAGGGTGTATAAGGCAATCTTTGTTGTTTAGGAAGATTGCTTTTAAGTAACTCAGTATACATTAGTCTATGTGTTGTGTGCTACCTGAGGTGGGTGTTGTGTGTGTGATTTCTACAACCTGATGTGTGCTTGTATCTGACAGTTTATACTCCAGTGTCATTGTCTCAGTACACCTCTCATGTACTGTGTCTGTTTTTTTTAAGAATTAACTGTTTGTCAGTAAACATGAGTCAATTGCTACATTGTCCAAAGATGCCCATATCCCCAAAGCTGGCTACAGAGCAGCTATGAAATTGCATTTCCATGCTGTCCAGTCCTTTGATTAGCGATCTACAAGGGGTGGTGTATAGGAGTTAGACGGCTATTAAAGGTGTTTTGTTGGCACCAACTAATAATGGTGCTTTATTGGGACACAGAATTACTAATTTTCATGTTTAAACAATACTGAATTTTATAGAATCTATAGGTATTGCCACTCGATGCCCAAATAGCTGCTCTAAGTTTGTTGGCATGCAGGCTATTTGATCTGTATTTACTGCTTTACAGGGTACAGTTTCAGGGACCCTTCTACTAGGGAAAGTTTGCTTTCTAGGTGTTTGCTACTGTACAGGCCACTGGTAACTGTCACTGCAGTAAGCAGCTCTGTACAAATTTGCCAAATTAATTTATAGCAGCACAGAAAGAAAAAAAAACAGAAAACTATCTAATGAGCTCTCTGGCCAATAAAATGACTACACTACTCTGTAGAAGACACCCACAAGTACAATGCTACTACAAACCAATTAAAGAACTAGTTAGAAATTCCTTGCTGAAGGCAATTTCAAGGCAGTCTTACAGCAGTAACAATGAGAGGAAAAACAATTTGTTTATAAAAATACAGTGAAATGCACAAATTAAAAGCAGGAAAACAGTAGTGATCACTCAAAATAACATAAGCAAGTGCAATTCATCAATCAAAAGTACTTAGCTTTGCATGGATGGCACTGAATACAAATAAAACACTTCTGGAACACCAATGCCAATCTTTGCTGAGCTTGGAGAAAATGATTTAGATTTTATCTATACAATTCCAGTATGCGCAATACTCTTTTCAAAAACCTGCAGCATTTGCCAAAGGCCCAAGTTAGAAATGAAATGGTTTAAGGTTCCAAATATACCTCCTCAAACAATTTGTTAAATAAATAAATGCATAAATAATCCTACATAGATCTTACCCTATGATATGTCAAAATGTTGTAAAACTGAAGTGAAGTAATATAAATAACACTTATGTAAATAGAATATTGCTATAAACAATATAAATAGTATTGTTTCTATAAGACAGACAGCTATAGTTTTATATTAGCTGAAGACGCTTCCTACAGGAATTACTATTAATGAGCAGTTATTCTTTTAAAATAGTCACTAAAAGCATGACTTTGGCCCTGTTAGAGATGTTGGCCTTTCAATGCAGGGGGGAGTTTGTGTCTGGAACAGTGGTTCTGGGGAGTGTGTGTTACAGCAAAGGAAAAGACATTCCAAAATAGTCTGAAGAAGCCTGGACATCTTCCAGTAGGAATTAGGAAAGAAGGAAGCTAGATGCAGGCATCTCTGGACTGTGTTAAAACTGCTATGAGAGACTGGGTGCCAGATTCATGAACATCTACACTATGTGGACACTAAGTGCACACCATTCTGAATGAGCAGACAGCACAAGCATAACACACCTACTGATTTTAGTTTTCCTATTGATTTTCTTGTAGCCCTAAATATTGAGGGGGATTCATAAAGGTTACCACAAAGTATAGACTATGTGTACATTTACTGTAATCCTTATGAGTAACTAGAAAGCAAAAGCAATGTATTAGGGATGTTCTTGAATACAGAACATAAACAATTAGTGAGTCTCTGTTGTTTCATCTATATTTACAAGAAGAGTCAGCTCCACTAGTCTTTGTTTTGTTGAACAGACCTTCATTATTTTATTGACTGGTGGTCACTGCTAAATTATTTTGAACAGCAATACATACTTAAATATGACACAAGTTACACAAATCAGTATATTCTATTTTTGACTGCATATACTTACAAAGGTAAGAATGTAACTTGTACCACTAAGACAGACATGTATAGGGCATAAGGTTATATAGGTATATAGGTATATGAGCATAAGGCTCATTTCACAGAAAAAACTGACAGCTTTTAGACCTTGCTTGTATATTTTGTCTCTGATGTAGTTCTTTAGCTGCCTTTTTGAATGTATTTGTACTTTATTCAATGCATGAATACATTTTATTTTACTGACACAGGATCACTAAATGATACCCTTTCTTGCTGGTGTTGTATCTCTTTTAAGCATTAAATTACCAGATTTTATTGCCATTTTTAAGCATGTGGAACACTAGTGCTTGTTCATTGCTGTAATGGTTATGATGTGGCACACACCAGTGCAAATGAACAAAAATGGCACTAACCATGGCTGTGAGAAGATTAGCAGTGCTGTATGAAGTGTTGGTCACTGATTAATAGTTAATGGATGCACTCTGTGCTATTCCACTTACCATGACTGGCTGCACAATACATTTCCCCTCACAGGTAGTTAAGTTGTTTGTTTTTAGTTCCAATAAGCTGTTGACTTGTGATCTGAACTGGCACCAGTACTTTCAAAACCATAATAATTGGTCTATTTTGTGCTTGTCACTATACTAGTTGGTAGACTTCATTTGTTTTCAGAGAAAGAATGATAAAAATGTACCCTGTAAGGTAATAAATTATGCAGTTCTTGAAAGTGCATTTCACATAGTTTATCTTCCACAGTTGCAAAAGAAAGCAAGCACTATCCAAGGATTCAATAAATTATTTTTGAAGTGTTTGAAGTAAAAGGTTCCAGTGTTAATAATAATATTTTCTTTCAAATGAGTAAAACATGGATATTGAGTAGATAGTGTTTTACAAAACGGTTGTTAAGGCAACAATTAATTATATCATTAGAACAAAGTATTCTGAATAAATAGAGATATTTACATAATGATACTGGAAGTACATCTGCATTTCCTATGGAACCCACACACAGGATTGCACTGGTCAAGAAATGACAACCATTAAGATAATCCTGCCTGATAGCCTGAAAAATGGCACAATCCACACTGTGTATCAAAACTGTGAAGTACTAAAAGATGATGAGCTAGTTAAAATGTATATAATAACTTTATATTTCTAGGGTTGATATTTATGGTAATTATCATATGCGATTGTCTCATACTGTATCTGGGTATTACATTTTTAGCAGTTTATAATTATCATTTAATTGTGGTTCATTATCTTTGTTCATTTTTGATATTCACTTCATCTAATTCAGGTTTGTTGCAGAGCAGGAATCTATCCCAGGCATACAACAGTCATAAAGCAGTGAAGTGCTCCCAGATAAGCAGCAGTCCAATGCAGGATGTGGACACACAGATCACTGTCATCCCCCCAACACAGACACACACACGCACACACACACACACACACACACACACACACACACACACACACACACACACACACACATGCGCTCGCGCACACACGCACACATACACAAGTGCACACACATGCTCACATATACACACACAAATTCACATATGCCAAACGTGTATATATACATATATATATATATATATATATATATATATATACACACACACACACACACACACACACACACACACACACACACACACACACACACACACAAGTGCACACACATGCTATACACACACAAATTCACATATGCCAAACGTGTATATATACATATACATATATATATATATATATATATATATATATATATACACACACACACACACACACACACACACACACACACA